>NW_026055277.1:0-10173 GCF_022829205.1 Neoarthrinium moseri
AGGCGGTGAGGAGCCCGCCTTTTTCATTTCGGCGTGGTGTTCCGGGATGCTCTGTACCGGAGCCTCCAACGTTTTGTTGGACGAAGAATCCCGCGAGCTAGAAGGGTCAATGACGGCCATGCTCATGGTTCGAGGCGACAGCGCGCCGTCTTGCAGGATCTTCCTCCTTTGCTCGTCCATTTCCGGCAGGTCCTCGATGGCCTTCTCGAAGAGCGTCTTGTTGCCTTCCAGCTCCTCAACAGTGTACTTCATGGCCGGCAAGACGTCTGCGACGCCTTGAAAAAGCGGGATCGCAAACAGGTTCATGAAGCCGAGCTGGGCTTTGGCCAGGGACAAGAAGTCCTTCTTGGGCTCCGCGATAAGGGAAGAAGGAATGCCAATCTCGCCCTCCATCGATGCTTGCCGCGAAAATTCATCGCATAGGATGTGCATCCACTTCAGAGCGGCGTCATATCTCCGAGCCTAGTGATTTGTCAGAGTTGTACAGGTACTGCCAGCGTTATTTTACCTACCACATTGCTGATGTCGGCGCACTTGATAAGAAGCGCACATGCCAGGGCAGTCTCGGTCTCGATTGTTCTACCATTCCACCCCTCGGTCGAATTATGCTCTTGCAGCCTGTCCTGAAGGCTGCCAAGTTTAGCCATGTAATCAAAGTGAAGACCCATGTCGGTTGCGAGAATGGAGCTGATCATGAGGCTCCGCATTTTGGTGTTTTCGAAGACCTTGGGCCAGTATCTTCGAAGGATTTGCGAGTAGGCGGCGCAATGGAATGATTCAAGAACTGATCGATCGTTGTACAGTTGTGCCAGCGGCGCATTCAGTGTGACAAGAAAACCGTTGTTGACTCCTGGATGGCCAACATCGTGACCGATGGCGCTAATCAGCAGCGTCAGGGCCTCGAACGGTCTTAACAAGGCAGCTAGTGGTGACTTCGGAGTTGGCGTGACATCGGCGCCCGACTGTAAAGGATACGGCGGTAGCGCACCAATGTGAACCAAGAAATTGAACGTCGCCTGTAGTACGTCCACAGCATGGCGGAAGTTGTGATAGGGAACAAACGTGTTATACGCTGCGCGACAAGCCACGAGGAAGCTTGTAAGCGTGTCTGGAGTCACAGTCAGTCAGCCATGCATAATGTCGGCCATGTGCATGCCAAGTGGCCGCCTGCTGTCTCTTCCTGAAACTCACCTGTTGGTATCCGCCATTGCTCCAGCTCGGGCATCGAGAATGCATGCCTGAACATGAGACTTGCAGCCATGACAAGCTGGTCATCACCGAACTCGTGTGCGTCAAAATGCCAATTTCCTACTGCTTCAATAATTGCGGCCTTTTGCTCCAAGGACACGCCAAGGCGCACGCTACCGATGAGAGCATCGTTCTCCTCGCCAGATCTGCAGATGCCACTCATAAGGCCCGAGACCATTGCTTCCCGGAGATAAGAGAATGGCTTCTCCTCATGGACACCGACCCACGAGCGTTTGCGGCCTCTTCTAATTTCCAATAACGCTTGCTGCTCCTTCAGGGCCTCCTTGTGGGCCCGGTAGGCGTGAACTTCGAGCGTGGGCAGCGTCTTGATGTGTATGGGGCTGGCCATGACTTCAACCGCACCGGAGTCGAGACATCTTCTCAACAAGGCTCTGTTGGTCACTATCCTGTTCACCGGGATGGGTGATTCGCTCAGATATCCAGCGTAGGGCGCGTTTTCGGGCTGCTCGCTGGCGCTATCCAGTGGCGGCGGGGTTTGTAGCAGTGGGAAGGTGATGACGGGGATGGGCACCACCAGTCTTGCGATATTCCGTGAATGCGTCTCATAGACCACTTTCTCCAGCAATCTGAGGCCGTACACTTCTTTCTCCGTACCATCGTCCTGTGAGGCTTCCGTGGATCCTCGCGAATGGGGTGAGGGATCCCGCGAAGGAGAAAACGAGCCTGCTGTGTGCTCGTCATGCGGGACGTCTATTAGTACAAGCGTGGGCTTCAGCTCCACCGTGGTTGTGTCGTGCAAGTCAAGGAGTCTCTCGATACACGAGACGCCCGTCGTACACACGTGGACTACGCAATGTCAGCAAAATTGAGATGACGGGATGGTGTGGCTATTAGAGGTCAACATACCGTCGCCGAAGGCAGCTATAAGCAGCGAAAGATTAGCCCGGAGATCGCTGAACTCGCCCAATATGGTATCCAGATCGGATGCCGCAGTCAATTGGGCGTCGCCGCGCACGTTGCGGTCAACGTATATTACGTTGCACGTGGCGCTATCCATGATGGCAAGGCTCTGTGACTGCTGCTACTGGCGCAGTCGTTTGCCGGCACGGGCTATCGAGAATTATAGTCAAGATGGACAGACCAGCGTCTGGGAAGGAGTGACGACCACCATCCGTGCACCCACGGCGCGCATACGGTGTATATCTGGGGGAGGCAACCGTGAGGTTAGGCCTGGTGCAATTGGTGACAGACTTGGCAAACAAATTGTGAAGGTAAACAGCGACAGAGTCGTGACATGGGGGGGAGGGGAGCGGCGACGGGGAGCGAGGTGACGGTCGTAGCTGTTGTCCGCGAGGGGAGGCGAGGCGATGCTCCGTAAGAGCCAAGGCTGCCGGGGCGGAGGAGTGAACCTTGTGGATTCGAAAAAGACCTAGGGACCCTGTCGTTCGGCGTCGAGCGGCGGTAAGAAAGGGAGGAGATATGTTACACGGGGAAGACGACGGTTGATGGTATCGCAATGGCGTCGTCGAGGGGTGGTGGTGCTGTCGCTATAGTGCTGCAATTTGGTATACGGTGGCGGGCGCGGGTCGGATGCGATCGCATGCCTGGGGGCAATGCGACGTCGGGTACAACGAAGACCGGTGCGCAGCAGTGTGCAGACGGGCTCGGGTCGAGTGCGAGTGCGTCGCAGCTCGAGCGCAGGTCGTCGTCGAGGGTTTTCGGCCGCAATGCGATGCGCTGCGGTGCGGATGCGCTTGCGGTTCGAGTGGCTGGGGAATCGAGTTGCTCCAGGTTTGGCCGGGTGAGGGTGCTAAGGAATCGTCCCCCGGATAACACAACGCAGTACCAGACCACTAGACAGGCGGACAGACAAGACGGGCCGTCCACAGCAGGCGCGTGAAGCGGCGGCCTCGGTGCAATATCAATGGCGAGGAATGCGTGTCTCTCTTTCGTCGTCGAGGCCAGTGTTTAGTGTGCTCTCGCAGAGATGGCGTCTGTGGGAAAATATGCAGTTCCAAAACGTGCCGTCGTGGTGTGCTAGGTCCTCGACGCCGGCAATTGGAGTCGAGGATTTAGACCAGTCCAGCGGAGGGGGGTGGGAGGGAGAGATGGAAAAGAAAGAAAAGAGTTCCCCCAAAGGCAAAGGGCGCCAAGGGCTCCAGAAGGGAAGGGGAGTTGGGGAGTTGGGGAGGGGCGGCCGAACAGACACTGGGCTGGACGAGGGCCGCTGGAGGACAGTCCAGAGTCCAGAGTCCAGAGTCCAGAGTCCAGAGTCCAGCGTCCCGTCCAAAGGGAGTCCAGTGCGAGTTGCCTTCAATTTGTTCAGCGCTGAAGAAGGTTTTCCTGCGCTGGGTTAACTGGGGCTGCGGGCGGGCTCTAGCCTGCTAGCGGCTCCAGAGCTGGGTGGTCACTGCAAGCCCTGGAGGTGGGCGACATTGGAGAGAGCTGGGGCACCATGCCCTTGCCCGGCCACGCCTGCAGCTCGCTCGCCGTGACTGTGACCCTGATGACATGACGGACACCTCATGTTACCCAAGGTCACTCCGTTGGATTACACTCTTCGCTACCCTGCTGAACCAGGACGGTATACTGTGGCAAGCACCCGCCGACCTCGCCGTTCTGGCCCGGGGGTTCGCTAGAGTCGTCGCCAGTTTGTAGGTTGGCTTGACTGCTCCGGCGAGAGAGAAAGCGAGAGTGGATCAGATGGACACCGATCCGACTCGCTCCCTGGGCCTGCGTCCGATTCACGCTGGCGGTACGCGGCGGAGAAGTCATTTCTATTTTTAAATTTTTTCTTCTTCTTTACGTATAAGCCTTGGACAGGAAGCGTTGCGACTCCCGGCTTGTTGACACACTCAAGTCGGTGCGCCTTCTCTGCTCCGACGGGCCACGGCAAAGGTGTCGTCTGCAGGTTTGAGAACCTAGGTAACTAACTCACAGTAGGCATGCATCAATCTTGACTGGTCAGTCTTCATCGCCCCCTTGGGGCCCCCGTCGGCGCGCCCTCCCTGGTCCTGTCCTGGGGGAAACGTGGGAGCATGGCAATAAGCTTCTGGATCTCAAGTCCAGCGGGTCTGACTTCCCAGGCATGTCCGTGAGCAAGACACCCAGGTGCTCTCGAATATAGGTGCTCCCCCCCTGAATAATGCCCCCTCCGACGAACGCAATCCGAGCACCCGACGCCCGAGCATCTGCCCTCGTGCGCCTGCATGTTTGGAGTACAGTACAGCATCTGCAGCTGGGAGGGAGATAACTAACGCCCACGGCGAGCGCGGACGACTGAGCACGTCCTGGGGGTCTCGACGGCCTGTCCTACCGGTGTCGTCTTCGCTCCCGACTCCAGGTTGGTTAGCCTGCCCCCTGCATTGCGTGCAACTGCTGTCTCATCTGCCGTCGTGCCCTCGGGGCCTTCAACCATGTTCTCGTCAGCTGGCTACGAGCAAAGTAGCAGCAGCTGAGGTCCGCCGGTCTTCCGCAACCCCGTCGCGCCGTCAGCCATTGGCTTTTCTCGGTGCTGCTGTGCCAGCTCCCTGCAGATCGCCCCGTGGCACCATGCCGTGCACTGGCACTTGCAGGCCTCGTAAGCTTCTGGCCGCCTTCTAGAAACCTCATCGAAGCCGAGAAGGAAGCCATTAGTGGATCTGGCTGCGGCCTTGTTCAGATAGTCGAAATAACGCCAGCCACTAGCCGCTCCACCCGGCCCACAACGCCGTTCCTCGATCCGTGCTTGCCGGCCAATGGGCGTCCGGGCAGATGAGGCCGTCTTCGCCTTCTTTCGAGCCTGACAAGTACTGAGTACCCGCTACCAAAAAAAAACCACGCAGGGCCGGATGGGAAAGATCGTCGACGGTTGGGCTGCCATCGTGCCATGTGTATTTGCGCCCTCGTCCGACATCATTTCAAATTACCTTCCTACGGTCATCCTACCTGTGGCACATGCTTGCAGGCTTTCGTAATCGGTGTTGGAGAAAAAGTCAATTCACCGACAAGCAAGCCCGCGCCAGCCCGACACCGGGTATCGCTTCTGGCTGAGCCCAGGAATTGGTGCGTCAAAAGCAAAGCAATGCGCGCGCGTGCGTGAGGCGCTCGTCCACGCTGGCCACGCTGTTTCTCAATTCCACAGAAACGACGCCCTCCAGCATCCCCTCTTCGTATGACACATGGAAAACATTCCATTGCAGATAGGTTGTGTAAGCGCTATGCTATCGCGTGCAAAATTTAGATGTTCAGCCCCATCGCAGCCTGCCTTCAGCTCTCCCAAAAGCTGCCGACGACCAGGTCGATGCCGGCTGGCCTTGCTAATAGCAGCCGCTAGAGTACCCAGGACGTTCGGCCTCGGGATGTGTTCCTTGTTAGCGAACCTTGGAACGGTTCCAGAAAAAATCGCCTCTCGGCATCTGGTGGTCTCCACTTGTAGTCCCATCGTTGCCAATTCCGCTGCTCGATAAGGCTTCCCAAGCACGGCAAAGCGTCGTTTCCATGTGCTGAAAACGGGGAGATAACAACAACCTTGCACACGTGCGTCCACTGATGAGTCGCACACGGCCTCTCCATTTTGGCCCTTTCAGCTTGCGGGCTTGCTCGTGACGATCGGCCGAGCTGTTGATCTGCACTGCCAGGCACACATTCTGACGGTTTTCTGGAGGAATGTAGCACAAACAAAGGAATGCTTCTGACATGCAGGCCACCTTCCTGGAAAGCCTTAGGAAGTAGAAGCTGTAGCTCAACACCCATGCCATTACAAGCTGCCAGCCCTAAGAGGCCAAGCCCGTAATGCTCGCCCATTGGTTGGCTTCTCACAGGCATTCATTTGAAGATGATCCTACGACCTGTCACACGGACGCGACAACCAACAACTTCCTGCGATCGACATGATTTAACTATCAGAGGCTATTTCGGTCCTCACACCAGGGCCCCAGAGTCTTGAACCCTTCTTCAACTCTGTCGAAGACACCACCACAACCTCGCCGGCCGGAATGTAGACAATTTGCACTATTAGCTGCTTTCGTGACTTGACCTTCCACTTTCAGCAACTTGCTCGCCGAGCCACGAAGCCCATCAAGGTTCCTGGAACAAATGGCATACTGTAACTTGGCAGCCAGTCTAGCTTGGCTTGATTCGACGCTCGATTGATTAACATGTCGTTCTCCGAGTCGCATTGCACACTTATCCCCAGCCACAGCCCCAGCTTTGTTCGTTAGCAGCTATATTATAGTTGCGTATGCACTGCGCATCTCAATGCTACCGGCGGGGGTAGCAGGATCTCTGCTGCTTTGCTTGCAATTCCCCGCCACTCTAGCTAGCCTGGCTTCGTCCTCCTCGCGATCCCTTCTGCGAACAGATACTAGTCCAGATGCAATATTCTGCATATCTACCTTCTATATTGGGTCCGCAACTGGCATCGCGAACCAGCCGTAAGGAAGAGGGCTTGCCACATTCGCCTTTGGATATCCACCGATCTCAAACGAGACTGTCTAAATATACCTATACCCATACGGATGGGATGAACAGGCTCATCATGCTCCATTGATTATACGTGGTCGCAGCTGCAGGCCTGCAGCTGGGCTGGGGGGCCAGGAAGGATGCTACCGGCGTCCGGCGCTTCGAAACAGCGACAGAAATGCCTACGCATGCGCTCACTGACGCCAAGGTTGCATCCAAGCATTGAGGGTGTTGCCATCTTCAGCCTCCAAAACACCGTCACCTTGTTTCCGCCCGTAGCTTCTTCGCCCCCTGATCGACTTTGCCGTCCCAGCTTTGTCTTTAGCACACATGCGCAGCAAATCAACGTCTCCTCCGGAGGCCCTGGCGTGCAGGTTATCAAACGTCAAGGGTGCGACACCCCGATTTGGAAGGGGTGGTTTTCTGGAAGCTCTTAGCCGGAGCCAACCTCGACGCCACCCGCCGACCACACCGAACGGTGACATGCATCACAAGCCCACCTGTCAACACGCACGCGACCGTCTTTGGCTTAAACCCGGCCGCCCGTTGACATTCACTATCGAACTTCTCAGCCAGCCACCCTGTAGCCCTGGGCAGCCGTTGCGCGTCGTGTCGTCTTCTCCAGATTCAGATGGTTCGCCGGCTGCCTAATCTTGCCAGCGGGGCCAGTAGGGTGCGGTATCATGTTGTGGCGGGTCCAAGCCGCAAGCAGGGTCCTCTTTGACATCGTGAAGCCGCGGTTCACAGTATAGGGTTATCTCACGGCTGGTCCCTCAGGTACACGCTACCAGATGCTCATTTAACACGACACTCCTACATGCAGCCAAGCACCTGATATTCGCAAGATTCTTGGCTTTGTACCCAACCATCCGGCTGGAGCTAGAATCTCGCATTCAGGAGCTTGGTGAACGGGCAGTGAGATGCACCTCAGAAAAAGAAGACGGCATTAATAAACTCCTCAGTTGACTGAAGAAGCTGCCTCTGATCGGTCCTATAACCACCATGTGTAGGCAAAGTGAATTGACAGTGTGGAGGTCGGCTATCGCAAGTGCAAACTAACGCCATTGTACTATGAATGCCCAAAGATACTGGCAGACTAGGGTCTCTGAGGCATGCTCTCCAAGAAGCCCAGTCGCCATCTGGACTGCATCGCGGGACGGCAAGGCTTCCGAATTGGTGTGTTCCCCGGCAATCAATTGCCCTCACATCCCAGCATTCGGAGGGGCTCCAGTGGCAGGCACCCCGTGCTCAGGGAAGTCCCCGGGCTTTTCTAACCATAACCCATGATTATCGTTTATCTATTGCCCACGGCATGGAGCTGCTGGGTCGAGCCAGGTGGACAAACTCCGTGCTATTCTGCTAGACTACTTGGTAACTTCAGACGGTAAATTGTCCGCGGGTTCGGTGCCTTGCCCGAGATGCTTACCAAGAGATTAGAAACACAGAGTGAGAGTCAAGAGGTCGTTCTACTAGACGATTATTGCATCAGGATTTTCCAGAGGTCAAACTCCAAACTGACATCCCATGAGACGTTCTCCGAGGCCCTTTGACATGTGGGCACAAGCTCGCTACCGCCACATCCGCCGGTTCCATGCGTAGCCGTCAGAATCAAAGCCATGAACACCCATCCACCTCAATAACGTGGACTGTGTAAACCTTAGTGTGAGAGCTGGCCGCGACTTCCTTGCCCATGCATGACATTCAAATAAGATAGTCATGATCAGCCTCGTCACGCAGCTGCAGAGAGGGCTGCCATAGGCCATGTCTTGACGCCAGTCTTGTCCATATTTTGCAAGGTTCCTAACGGTCACGGCCGAATCACCACCGTGAGCATCAATCTACAATCCCATAGACCAAGCAATGGAGCGATTCAAGGTGCTAGTCGAAAAACCATGTGCGTGCATGTGTTAATGCGTTGGCCTCTGGCAGCCTCGCCTCGCCGACCCCACAGCGCAATGCGCCAGCCTAGCTCGGCACTTCTTGCAGCCTCAACGTTGCCTCAAGTCCTCCCCTCCAGTTCACGACACCACTTCAGAGGTTTGGGTGCATTGTGACCACTGGCCAAATGGCATCTTGTTCTCGTTGGTGAGCGGCCGGGGCCAATGGCCCACGACAGGCGCGCCAAGCCTCGAAAAGCTCCGAGACATACAGCCATCTTTCAAACACAAAACCGGCAGCGTATGTCTGCCCGAATAGGCAGCTGGGTTTGCAACGCCCCGGCCCCCTGGAACGCCCAGGCGGACGTCCTCCCCAGGGCTTCTACTGTTTTGGGAGCTGCTTAATATATGAGTTATGCTCGGGGCAAGTGGATCCGGGAAATCCAGTATTATAGTCCTACAGTAAAGTGGGCTTGTGTATAAGCGCGAATGGAAAAGGAAAGTCGGGATTGTCGGTGAGAACTGGAATCAAGCCATGGATGAGACTGGAATAGCGTCTTAGTATTTTCATTTCCTTTGAAAGTAGACACCGGGCCGTTAGACGCGGTCTGCGAGCCAATGGCCGCTGGCGGAAGTCAGGGGCCAAGATAGGAAACAATCGAACGGCCAAAGCTAGCAGCGCAAAGTCCTTCAAGCCTAAGTGCTCTGCTCGAGCAACATTCTACATTATAGTATGGCTCGGTGATTACTGATAAACTATGTTACCAGTCAGCTATAACGGAAGGCCCTCTAGGCTAGAGCGATTTCATTCTCGAAGCTAATCCAGCAAGCACATTTCATCACTGTGCAACAGCGTCTTACGTGTAGTATTACTGCCCTTATATCCCTCTCTAGAATATCCTATGCTGCTTGTAAACTTGAAAGCCATTCCTGGCCTTGTCGTAGATCGCGTTTGTACTCATTAGCCGGCATACCTGGGGTCTCGCGTACGTAGTTGCATTCGTCTAGACGCACTTAAAGGAAAGGAAGCACTCGCTTATGGCATATAAGAACCATCTATGGTCCCATTTCGGGCATTTTCTAGTACACTTTGCTTTAGCTACCGTGGGGCTGGGACGCCTTGTCGTATCGAGATATTGGCACTCTTAAGTAGGCAAGTCTCGGATGTTGGTAGACAGTTTTGCGTCTCTCAGTCCCATGAAGCGCTCCCAAGCGGTACGGCACCCATTTTGGGCCTCAGTATCTTGATCATCGGCCCAAATTTGCTCGCTGAGATGCCTCAAATACTCACAAGTTCATTCACTTTGGTTCCAGATGACAGACGAGTGGGACATTGCATCCAGGCCAGTTGGTAAAGAGAAGGAGGGATCAAGTTGGTACAACCACGCCCAGTACTCACGGCGCTATTCTGCGAGCATTATCTGCCAGTTGCTGTACTGGATACGCGAAAAGCTTGGCTGCTGCTCGCAAATTTTCCGCGGAAGTTCACGGGCGCCAGGAGCGGCTCCCATGAAAGGGGGGATTCCCCTATCGTACGAGACATGCGCTGAAGGGTAGCTCTCGCGTCCACCATGAACAGTTCGATGATACCCTTTCTTGGAGGGTCAACCTATCGGAGGTATCTTTCACTCTCTAATCGAAGCAT
>NW_026055278.1:0-9443 GCF_022829205.1 Neoarthrinium moseri
TTGGTTGGTGGGGGGGGGGACAGCAGCTGTCTCCGCGCGTGTGTCAGTGGTCAGTGGTCGGTGTAACAGGACGGAAAGACTCTTTCTGTCGTTTCGCTTCCTGCTCTCCAGCGGCTTGTGATGGCCGGCCAAGCGGCGCAGGGGCCGGGCTGCCGTTCTAGGCTCTAGGCCGGCTCTGGGAGACAGAGGCACGGAGAAAAAAAATGCTGGTGGTCATGCGTGCAGCGCGCTCGATGGGTCCAGTTCCACCGCGCTGGAGGGGGGCGCCTGGGGGGGCAATGGCGGGGCCTAAGGTAGGGAAGCGGGGCCCGCTGGGGAGACGGCCTGGCAAGCTGGGGCCTTTGGGGGCGTTGGCAGATTGCCCAGCGTGCCCAGCGTGCCCAGGCGCGATTCTTTGCGGGGCCGGACTCGGGGGACAGTTTGGCAGTTCTTGCACAGAGGAAGCTCGGGCCTGGGCGGGCTGCGCAGAGCCTGGTAACGGGAATAACTTGGTGATCCAAGTTACGGCCTCGAGGCCGGCGACGGGTTCCGGTCTGGCGGCGGCCGCCACAGCATCTCCTCTGCAATTGATTTCCACACCCCGCCACAGATTACACGGCATAGCATGGCGCGAATTGCTTCCAGACGGCCCCCCTGTGCGCCACGATACACACACACAGACACACACACACACACACGCGCACAAGCTGACCCGGGCCAGGGCATTGGGACACTGGCCATGCAACGCCCTTGACATCATATTGGTGGGAATCCTGCTGCCGATGCCCCGATCCCTCGAACCCCACCACTGACCTAACCTGCGGGGTTGCCCAAGTCGCCTGTGTTATGTGATTGGCCAATCCGTCCATCCTCTTGCCCATTGCGGACCCGTCCTCGAGCCTCGTCAACGTCAATTGCCCCGTCGATCGAACCTCGTCGATTCAGTCAGTCGCCTGTTTGGACTGCGAGACTGCACTGGGGACCTTGTGCCAGCCAACCAGCCAGCCAGCCAGCCAGCCCTACGTTGCCCACAGTACCTAATCATGACATTATCGTCCCGTCGAGCCAGCCGCCAGCTAGTTATCTACAGTCTTTTCGAGTCGGCCAATTGCTCGGTCAGTCGCCAAAGACACGGGTCACTTCACGTTCTTAGCCGTGCGGCGTTCGGCCACTCAGACTGGGCTGGATTTCTCGCCGCTTCCCAGAGGATGCTCGGCACCGCTCTCGCAGTCACGTCACAGAACCACTCTTTTTCTCCCCTCTGGAGGCTTCGACCGACCTGGAGAAAAGTGGCCTGACGGCTCATCCCCCGTATCGAGGACCCCCCTTCCCCTCCTGTCCATATGACCAAGATGGCATGATGATAGCTGCATGCAAGGGCCTCTGGGCGCGGCCTGCTCTCTTGGCCTCGTTGTCTCTGTTGTGTCTCTCCCTATTGCTTCTCTCTGTCTATCGATTTATAATATTGCACTATCACCTTGTGTCCCCAGGGCCCCCAGGGGGTCCCCAGCCAATCAGCCCAGACCAACTCGACGGAAACAGGCAACGCAGCAGCCCCTTGCGGGGCTCCGCTCGCTGCCCAATGCCCGCCCGCCGTCTGTTTCTTCGGGTTCCATCCTCAACACTATTGCATCACATGGGTGCGCATACTAGTCTTGCTACTACTCACTGGACGACCAAAAGAAGCCGCCGATCGACAGAAAAGGACGGAGGCTATGCTCCCTCGCGAGCCGTACTACTAGACGGCTGGCTCTATAAGAGCCGTAATCCACCCACCGTGCATTCCCATCAGATAAGGGGCTGGAACGGGGCGGCGGGTTCAACAAGATTGCGCAACAAAGGATTTCCTGATCATGTGTGCATCGTGTGGTTCCCATTTGCATACAGATTGCCGTCGCACGGGTGTTTATCCCACCCTGTGCCCTTCGTATTTCCCAGTCCTGCCCGTCTGGTGCCCCGTGGAGTATTAGACTTGCAGACGCATCCCTGCTAACCCGGGGCACAGCCATTGAGAAGAGGAGAAGATCACTTCTTCTAGACCTCCCTGTCCTGCAGCAGCTCCCCGGCCACGGACTTTCCTTATCTCGCTCCTGCGACAGGACCGACGCGCATGCAGAGACCAAGCAGCCAACGCCCCGTCCTCCGGCCCACGGAACCCCCGGGTCGTGGGTCTCCCAAGACACCATGTTGGCACCATCGTGACCTTTTTTTTTCTTGCTCCCACTCTCGCTGATGATCTGTTTTGACCCGAGTCGGTGTGCGGTTTTGCCCACTTTGCACATGCGCGGCACCCATGGAAGAATATTACCCAAGCTTTGCCTATCAAACTCTACCCCCCTTTATTCTCGGGGTAACTAGACTCTCCCTACTAAAGGGGCGACCCTGAAATACAAGACTTCTTGACTCCTTGCAGTCACTTTTACCTCTACGCCGCGGCCCGCAGACAAACAGCGACGACGGAAGGTTCCAGGGGTAAAGTCGCATTTAAGCTTCGCCCTGGGGGGCGGTTGGGTAGCGACGGCTCAGGTACCGGCGCAACCCTACCTGCCCAGACTCAACGGTCTGCTCTGGCCAGGTGCTTTGCATCTCTGTATGTGAGATGTTTCGTTCCTGGTAAGAGGCCCATGTTGTTTGCATACATGGATGTATATACATAGTATACGTGCATGCACATGAGACAAGGGAACGGGTCCTCTCTCTCACGCACCACCCACGCAGATGAATCCAGCCAACGGCCTTTGGTGATCAGCTCTCTCACTCACTCACTCACTCACTCACACTCTCTCTTGCAGACCCAGACCCAGGCTCCGCTCACCTACATGAGCACATGTGCGATGGGGACCGGGGGGGATATCTAATGCATGCGGCTTGGCAGCCTACCTTACCTGCCTTGCTGCCGCGTCTAAAAGAAGACCACGAACTACCACGCTGCCGGAAACCAAGCTCCGTCGAAAATCCAGCGTGCGACCACCTGCGAAAGCTATAGTGGAGCCTCTCTCACACTCCCCCCTTGTCCTTTCACCCCGCCTGTCGGTGGCCATTTCTGCGAAACTTTTTGAGTTTCCCGGGTTCAACCAAGCTGGCTGGCCGCTGGCTTTCGTGCTTCCCCCCCCCTCGCCCTGCTCACTAGTCATGCTGCCGGTCCCCGGTACCCCCCCCCCCCCCCCCCCCCCTAGGGGGGGGGGGGGGGGGGGGGGAATAGAATGGGATCGATGGCCTGGGCGGGGAGGAGTTGCTAAAGCTGAGTTAGTTAGCTGGCGATCTGGAGACTCGGTGGGACTGCCGATCGTTTCTAGACCTCCTGGTTGCGCACTATACTGCTGTAAGTTCGGGTTATACTCTGCAACGCCATGTGTCTCCATTATGGGGTAGCTATCCACCGTGGGCCCGTAGCAGAAGATATACCTGGCATGGGCCGTACGTGAGTTTCAAGCTCGCCGGCCACGAGATTGAGGCACTAGATTGTAGACCGTGAACACGTCTGTGCATGACTGATGGGCTATAATAATGCCAAAGACTCACAGACAGCCTCTCAAGACCAGAAACATCTACAACACAGGACTTGGGGAGACCCCGTTCACATAGGCAAGTCCAGCTCACAAAGCTGAAATAGCAATGTCTCTGCCTGTACGAGAAAGACAAGCCGCAGGCAGCTATTGGACGCATGCTTGACTATACAAGTCCGTTCTTCTTTGCACGGCTCAAGTGTACACTCCATCCTGGAAGACCAATCATGTCCCCACAACGGAGCCATGGAAACGGACAAGCTCCAGTGGATGGATACACATGGAGACGACACCAGCCTCTAGAGTTGCAATTGGGCGTATGCGCACTTTTGTATTCTCTCCAAGAGACCAAAGAAATAAATGCCAGAGTCGTGTGTATTCGTCAAATCATTATACAATCACAATGCTGAGTAATTCCAATATGCAAACCCGTAATGCCCAACGCCTGATTTTCGCCCTTCCCTTTCCCTTTCCTGGTCCGTCTCGTGTCTGAGTTTCGGGCCTTTGCTTTGGGAATACATTTCTCTCTGTGTGTCGAGTCTTCGTTCATGTCATTATTACTCCCCGTCGCCGACCAATCCTGGCAGAAAGAAAAAGGAGTGAGGAAAATTCGTCAGATCCGCCATCCTGTGCACACTTCGATGAACAACTCCGGGGGCCTTTTGAGGGAAATCTTCCATGCGATCTTGTCGGGGCTACGACCCGCCTCGATGTGTTACCCATGGGCCTAGAGATGCCGACCAAGGGTGGTACCCCGAAGATAACCATTGTACAATGTGCGCCGACCAAGCCGGAGCGATAGTACAACTTGTACCAAGAGCGTACGCGGGGGCCTTGTTGCGATTTTCAAGATCTCTGAGCAGCTTATCCGTCAACTCGCCAGTGAAATGCAATACTGGCCATGCCCTCAAGAAAGCCAGTAGTCGTCGCTCTTGATCGCGGCCCCCTTCCCGCCAGCCCCAGCAGGGGGAGAGGGTAATGCGAAATCTAGTTTCGGCATCTCAATCTTGGGAGGCGCCGCCGCCGCGTCTTCTTTCTTCACGGCCTTCGGCTTGTTACCGGCGCCACCCTTGGCCGGGCTCTTAGGCTCCGGTGGTGGTCCGTAGCGCACGTCCTTGACGTCCCAGCCATCCTCGTGCGCCGCAGAGACCCATACCCGCAAAGCGTCGTGGACGCCGGGGTAGAATTTCTCCTTGCACAGGCGCATCGAACCGCCCATGCAGCGCTCCCATCCCGAAATCCGAAGGAATTCACGCAGGTTGTTGCGTTCCTCCCGCGTGGGCGTGCAGGCAATGATGGCGTTCAGCAGATCGAGGTGCGATGCCAAGTAGTTGGTTGCATCCCACTCTACACCACCTACATAAGGAGCTGCTGGAACTGGCGGGCGTTCCTGAGGGAAATGTGCTTGGATGTAGGACAGGCTATCCTTTGGTTGGGAAAAGTACGAGGTAGTCGAATGTTCCTGGTCGCGCGGAAGGTACACAACATTCAAGTGATGGAGGAAGATCCAGAAGACTTCCTTGGTTACGCTAATGGCCTCTTTGCACCAGACACGGTAAGGGCGTTGGCGGCGCATCTCCAGGACAAATTCCACAGGCCGCTCCTCGTCCTTGGGCTCAGGATCACGAAGATGGCCAAGGACCGTCCTGGCTCGGACTATGCGGTCTTCTGGTGAGGCCGATTGAATGTAGGTGAAGAGGACCGAGGTGATGATGTTGCGAGTGGTGAACTCGCTGGGCCCCTTCTTCTCCGGGTCAAAGATGAGGTGCAAGAGCGCAGGAAACAAACTGCCCTGGATCGAGTGTAATTGCTGCATCGCGAGGCCTGTCGTGCAGAGGGCTTTCAAGCAGAGAAGATTCTCGTGGAGAAGAGCATCCTCATGCTCCTCCCTGTGATAGTAGTTAGTACCCGTATTATGCTCGTCATTTCTTGGCTAATTTCAAAGACTTACCTCCACTCAACGTCCATGATGCGATGGAGCAGCGCTACAATCTCCTCCATCCCACCCTGTCTCACAAACTCATCTGTCCAGGCGACTGTTTCGTTTCGCAGAAGTAAGCGTAGCTTGTGAAGTTTTCCAACCTCGACTGCTTCGGGCTTCTGCACCTTGCGCAGGTAAGCCACAAAATCTGCCGGCCCCTGCTGGGGTTTGATCTTTGACAGAATCCCACTACCCGTTGTCGAGCCAGAGGAGGATGGCCTCTCACTGACCACGCTGTCGGTCGACTTGCTTCGGAAATGCCGTCCTATGGTACCGTCGCCCTTCTGCTTCTTGGTTGGCGAGTTTGGCTCCGACTTCTTGCCGCTGTTTCTGGAGAGGGTGAAGCTCATACCGCGCGGCTTCTTGGGCTTGCTAGTCTCCTTGCTCTGAGCTGCCCCGATGCTGCCGTCACTGTCGTTGGTGCTGGGGCGGTTGAGGGCCGCGTGACTCTCGGCCCAGTCCTGTCGAATGAATTCCATCTTGATAGTGTCTGCCAGGTTTCTCATCTTGTAGCGTTGGTTCTCCGGGATGTTCCTTCGGTCCAGCATGGCCTCTAGATGTTTGTCGATATCCTTGGGGTCGATGACCGGCTCCGCCTTGTCGGCAGGAGCCACCTCGGGCTTGGAGCCAGCCAGGCCCCGCGTGAACAGCTTAAGGCCACGCTGGGTCTTGGAGGGCGAGGGGGCTTTCAGACTACTCTGAGCCGAGCTGGACTCGGATCGCTGTGTATACTGTGCATGGTACGACTGGGGCCGGGGCCTTCGACCAGAGCCGTTGGAGATGTCGCTCGAAGAGCGGTTATCCGGGATCCGACTGGCGAGCCCAAAGTTTCCCAGGTTCGAAACAGAGGCCTGCTTCTCCAGCGCTCCGCTGGAGAACTGAGCGTAGATGGGCGGGCGAGCTTCCTCGTGGGGGTTGCTCATGGAGCAGGGAGGCGTCCTGTTTTCCTTGTCCTTCCTTGTGCGTTTGTCGTCTTCGGTTGCCATCTTGTTCAGATCCTTGGAGCTCTTGGGCCGGGTTAGGAGGCCAACCAGGTTTGTAACCGACTTGGTCTTCTTGGGCTTGTGGAGCGAGGCGCTCTCCTTTGGCTTGCCCGAGCACGGAGGCCCGTCATCCGAGGGCTTGAGGGGAACGGTGGTGGTTGTCTTGGTCGGGGAGCGAGAGCGAGATCTGCTATCGAAGAGCTTGCCGGGCGACCTCGGCGGGGGCCCGTCGACTCGAATGTTCTGGATCTCGCCGAGGGCTGGGGGTCGCGAGAAGTCCGGGGTGCGCATGTCCTCGGGATTGACAGTGACGCGTGCCGGGGCCATCAGGTCTGCAGTTGGCAGTGCCGAGCCATCAGAATTGTTGCGGCGGTGGATGAAGGACTTGAGCACGTTGGACTTGGAGCGTTGGTGGTGGCGCGGGGGCTCGGGCGGCTGCTGTCGGGGAAACTGGTTGTAGTTCTCTATGGAAGCCATGGCGTTTGTTGTGCGAGGGATGGGGTCTGAGACACGACAGGACAAGACAGGAGAGGAGTGTCTCTCCGCTGAAGAAGACCAGGGCTAAGAACAGATCATGAAGCGAAGCGAACAACGAAAACAATGCTGAGCAACGAAGCTGCCAAAAAAAAAAAAAAATGCGAGGTTATACATCTACTGCACCATGGACCATACGCAGATGGGCCAACTCCTAGGCGGCGGAGCAGCGCAGCAGCGGTGTATGA
Source organism: Neoarthrinium moseri (assembly GCF_022829205.1). Taxonomy (NCBI): domain Eukaryota; kingdom Fungi; phylum Ascomycota; class Sordariomycetes; order Amphisphaeriales; family Apiosporaceae; genus Neoarthrinium; species Neoarthrinium moseri. Next base: position 7,172 of record NW_026055278.1, read on the forward strand.
ATGAAGTGACGATGCTCTTCCGTCCTCGAGAGTCGCGGTCTGAGTCTGAGTTTGGGTCTGGGTCTGGGTCTTGGGGCAGAGAAGAGAGGGCGGGACGGGAAGTTACAAACCGAGCTGGTCGATCGGCGGGCTTCCAAACAAGCAGGCGGGCAGTTGGGCAATCCCAGCAAGTCTGGGGTCGGGTTGGGATGATGCTGCGCCTACAGAGAAATCCCCGAGCCTTGGTACGCCCCGGACGTACTATGTAAACACTAGCCACACCGTCTTCTCGTTGCCGGGCAACCCCGCGGCCCAGCTCAGGCGGGAGGCTCGGGCCCCAGTCCGGGCAGCCGAACTAGTTCCAATCTTCAAGCTTCACCGTGAACGGTGACGGGGGGAGGCCCAGATGTGCGCCTAACTACGTCGGGCTAGCCAGTAGTTTTGCTAAACCCATCCATCTCCATCCGCCTCGAGGTCGTCTCATATGAACCGCGACCTCAGCGCGTGCCTCCGTTGAGAAACGCTATCTTATCTCACTGATACCGTCATTCGCCTCACCTCTCTGCACTGTGAATCACCTGCGCGCCTCCTGTTCAACTCCCATACCATTCCCACCTCTCGAATAATTGCTCTGCGTTGTCCAGACCGATCAAAACAATGGCACCTCCGCCCACCCACTCCCATTCCCCCTCGACCTCGGCCCCAGTGCCCGCCACAGCAGACAACGCGGCCATCACCAAGCAACAGGCAGCGTCCCAAGCGGTTCAGATCCTGCTCGAGATATCTGCCCTGCTCGTAAGTCACATGGCCATCCGTCCGTCGCAGGCCCGGCATGGCTCACGTCAAGAACCCAGAACTGTCGTCTCGACAAACAGACCATGTCCATCGCCATCTCGCTCATCGAGCAAGATGTCAACCCCGAGAACCTGGCCAAATGGATCGCAGCAAACTCACGTGATTGATATGGGTGTGGAACATCTCCAACACACCTGCGCGGAGATATGACCCTTTAAAAGCCACGAAAAACTGGCGCTTCGTCATGTGGTCTGTCTCTGTGAGGGGCAGTGACAACATGTTACCTCACTAAAGCAATCACTGTCTTTCCGTCAATGACATTGCAGAGCTCCATTTCGAAGCGTCTGGTTCTTTCGAAACAATAGCGCTTGCCGGTCAGGGCTTGTGGCACTGCTTCTACTGTCCTATCAGCAGGCTTTTTCACACAACATGCTCCTCAAGCACAAATCCCAAGGCGCCGCCTGTGCATAATGAAGTGCGGATCAGGCATAACTTCCATAAAGCGAACCCCTAGAACGTCACTCGATACCTGGATCCGCTCGCTGTCTCGGTTCATCTTACTAGCTCCATCGCGCAGACGTCTTGCCGGGCTTGTATGCCCAAAAGCACAGACAACTTTGCGGCTTCTGTTGGCTGTCGGGCGAGTTTCTTGGCATGAACCGCATGGGGAGGTCGCACGCAACCCACAGAGAGGTTGCAGGGCTTCGAGATACATTGTATATACCACCGAGTTGGTACCGACCGTTCGCAACGGTCTGCGCAATGCGCCGTAGCTGTGGCATGCTTTCCGGCTAGTTTAGTTTCAATACCCGTTGTATAATGTGAGCGTCTGGCAGAATCCGTCTAGCCCCTTAAAACGCAACGATACTGCCTGATGTCTTCTATCCTCTGTCCTCTATCCCTAACACCTTGCTCAGAACCGAAACGACCGCCACCGCGTGTATTTGATGTTCTCTCTTTGAGGCAGAGAGTCCTCTGCGGTAGGTAACGTAGCTATGACTTTCTCAACCCCCCCACGCGGAGGATCCTGAAGAGTTCCCCAAAGTACGGTACACTTTCCACGCACGGACTGCGATCATGATGCACCCTTGGATCAAAGGAATTAACGTATGCAGGGTCCAGCGAAACCTTAAAGTAATAGGCTTACTGGTAATGCTCCTCGACTCTACTCAGTTTCGAGATGGCGGCCGGTAGATCGTCATAGGACAGAGTTGGGCCCAAGACAGGGTCTGATTCGACCAAGTCTGCCCAAGCAAGTCTTATCAGGTTGCTTCTGTCCGGTTCTACAGATTCTATCACGTAGTGTCAGGCATCATTCCCGCCAAGCGTTGATATTCATGTGTAACCCAGAGAGCGCAGCAGCATGGGCGCTGGCAAATCGGCAGTCCTCGATCGTCTGCGTGGGGCCATGGACATGGCGATCGCATACGGAAGAATGGTGCCTGCTCGTGCTCTCGCGAGGAGGACAACGAGTACCCGGAAGACGTCGTTGAACCAG
>NW_026055279.1:0-8211 GCF_022829205.1 Neoarthrinium moseri
TATTCTATCTTGTTCAGTGCACAGGCTATAGACTATAGCCGCCCTCGAGACTAACGTCCCCTGTTAGCATAAACCCACGTACCTGTATCTCTCTACGGTTTATCCTAGAAAGCATATCCGTCACAACTTTATATCGATTTTCGTAAATTTAACGAAAACACAGTTAAAAACCGATACCCGTTATTATTAATTAACGATTTACGACATAAACTATACGGAGCTTAATAATTTACCGTATTCGATTTACTAAACGCTTACGGACTTATACGTATTAAAAAAAGCGAAGAATGGAAAACCGCCTTTAAAATTAAATACGGATATTATAAATATTTAATTATACCCTTTAAATTAATTAACGTATTAATAAGCTTTTAAAATATAATTAACCACGTATTACGCGAATACCTCGATAAATTTATAGTCGTTTATTTCGACGATATACTTATTTTCTTAAAAACACTCGAGGAATATAAATAACACGTCCGTACGATATTTAATAAATTATAAAAAGTAAACTTATTAATTAACGGCGAGAAAAACGAATTTTATTAATAAAAAGTTACTTTTATAAGATACGTTATATCTTTAAAAGAAATCCGAATAGAAGATTCCAAAATCGTAATAGTTAAAGCCTAACCAACCTTAACGAACGTTTCGGAAATACGATCCTTTTTAAAACTCGCGAATTATTACCGAATGTTTATTTATTAATTCGGGAAGATTAGTATACCATTAACGAACTTAACGAAAAAGGACTTACCATTCCGATAGATAGAAATCGAATAGATAGCCTTCGATACACTAAAAAAACGAATCACCGACGAATTAGTATTTAAGATGGTAGACCTAAATAAGTTATTTAAAGTCGAAACCGACGCGTCCGATTACGCGATTAGAGAATAACTTAATTAACGAGACAATAATAATAAACTATACCTAATAGTATTCTTTTTAAAGAAGCTTAACGGACCCGAATTTAACTATTAAATCCATAATAAAGAACTTATAACAGTTATCGAAGCATTCCGAGAATAAAAACACTATTTTAATAGAACTATTTATAAAATTAAAGTTTATACCGATTATAAAAACCTTATATTTTTCTTTATAAATAAAAAACTTAATAAACGACAAATTAAATGGTTAGAATTCTTATTAGAATTCAATTACGAAATTATATATAAAAAAGGAAACGAGAACGGTAGAGCCGACGTTTTTAACCGACGATTAAACCATTATTAAAAAGTATTAAAAGAAACACACACCCTATTACGAACCAACGAATACGGGAACTTTAAACTTATAATATAAAACATTTTCTTTACACATCGAGTTATATTAATAAATAGTTAGATAGAAAAATTTAAAGACACCTTAAAAACTTATAATAACCAAATATAAATACCATTATAACACCTCGACGAACTTATTAAACAGTACCACGAAGCACCCTTTTATAGATATTAAGGAATTTATAAAATATAAAATTGAATCCGAGCTAAATTCGATTACGAAAACCTTAAAAAGTACGTCGTTAATTATATTAAAATATACGATTTATATAATAAAATAAAGACTTTACGGTATAAACCGTACGGAGAAATATAATTAATACCATTACCCGATAAAGTATAAAAATCTATCGTATAGGATTGGATCGTAAAACTACCACTATTTAAAAAACCCTTAATTAGGGTTATATACGATAGTATCTTTATAACCACGGAACGATTTATAAAATACGCTTACTTCTTACCGTATAAAGAGAGTAATAATATAAACGACTTAACTTACACGTTCTTACGAACCATCGTTAGTTAATACGGATTACTTAATAAAATCATCTCCGATAAAGACAAACTTTTTACGTCGAAATTCTAGAAATCACTTATGGTACGGTTTAGAACTAACTATAAATTCTTAATAATATACCACCCGTAAACGGACGGATAAATTAAATGAATGAATTAAATACTAGAATAATATTTACGTTATTATATTAATTATAAATAAAATAATTAAGTCGAATTATTATTAATTACCCAATTCGTTTATAATAACTCTAAAATAAAATTAATCGGAATAACACCGTTTTACGCGAATTACGGATTTAACTTAAATATAACAAAGGAACCATTTTAAAGAGTATTAACGGAAAAAGCTATCACACACACCGATAAATTATAAGATTTATAAAGAAATTTATAATAAGAGTTACTTTTTTTTTAATAACAGATAAAGGAATAGAATAATAAAAAGAGAGTTAAAAAACTAACTTTTAAAAAGGGGGACCCTATTTATTTATTCCGTAAAAACATTAAAACAAAACGATTAAACGACAAACTCGATTTTAAAAAGATTAAACCATTTAAAATCGATAGAGTTATTTCATTTATTAACTACCAATTATCACTACCTCGAAAAATGAGGATATATTTAACATTTTATATCTTATTATTAAAATTAATACCACTTAATATAAAAATCGAAATACGGCTCGAAACCGAACCGGATTAAAAATACGAAATCAAAGAAATCTTAAATTTACAAAAAATTAACGGTTAATGGAAATACCTTATTAAATAAAAGGATTACCCACTATCGGAAAACACTTAAAAACTTAAAAGGAACTTAAAGGGTTACCTTAAACTCCTCGAGAATTTTTATTATTAAATAGTATAAGAGGACCGATACCCGAAAACTCCCTTAAACCAAACTCCGACTAATTAACGTCGTTAAAAACACTTATAAACTAAATATCTTCGATTATATAACGTTTATAACTATTTAACGTAAAAAGGATACCATCCTCCTTATCCAACTCCACTATCCCTTACTACACTTCGTTAAAGGTACGACCCTTTACACTATTACGAATCTTCCGGATCCGAAAAAAGCGGTTAACGGCCGCCGATAACCGAGATTAAACCGTTAATATCTCTTTATAAAAATCGATAAAATCCTTATTCGCCGTATCCTCCTTTATATTTAACTTTTTTTTTTAAACGATTAACCGCTTTAAAGAAGACGTAATTAAAAAACCATCGTACGAACGACCCCGTTATATACACTCTTAACACCGCGACGTCTTCTCGATTATACGATAAAACAATTTTCGTTTAAAACAATAAAAATACGGTATATCGGTAACCACGCCAAAAGTGGTAAGAGATTTAGAAAGGAATTGCCGCTCGCGAGTTTTCTTTATCGACCGCGATTTCTTAATACGACTTGATATAATAAATATGTATTACGAAAACATAAAAAGGAAGGAAAAACCTATTAAAACTAAGAAGCGGGCGATAACGACCTATTTATACGACCCTTAGTTTTAAAGGGTTAAGATAAAAAAGGAGGGATTTGATGTTACGAATATGGCTTTACGAACCCCGACCCCGGGAAGGAATAATTAAAACCTATTAAACGGTTGGCGTATAGCCGTTAAGATAAAAAAACCACGGGATTAATAAGATAGAGAAGGTTACGTAATATGGATCACGGTTTTAATAGGTGAACCCAGATAGAGGATCACCGGGATTAGGGTGATTTAAGTGATTTAAAATAAAGGATCGTTATAGTTATAATAATCCAATTAATATTAATGAGGGAATAAATGGATATATAATAAAAGGGATTTCCTAACTATATAAATAGTTATTACTTTAATAATCAATTTAAATATCTATCTTACTTATAAGTGAGGCTTATTAAGCTTTAACGATTATATTTGTAACTTCGTTTATAAACCCCTTTATTATACCTTATTTAATACGTAGGTTATAAACTATAACCGCCCTCGAGATTAACGTCCTTTATTAATATAAACCCACGTATTTATATCTCTTTACGGTTTATTTTAGAAAGCATATTCGTTATAATAGGGTTAAAAAAGTGATATGTAAAAAGCTACCATTACCAATTTTGTAAGGGAGTAAAATTGGCTTTAAATGGCTTATCTTTATTCTTATTTTATTTATAATAAACTATTTTAATACACTTTTAAGTGTACGTATTATTTATATTTAAAAATTATTATTCATTTCACAGCTTTAATTACGGTATTTAAAGTTATAAAATAAATAATAATTTTTAAATATAAATTTAAATATAATTAAATTTACAATTTTAATTTACCGTTTTTTATAAATTAATTAATTTAATTTAATTTTCATTTAAATTTCGGATAATTTCAATATAAATTATATATAATAATCAGGGCTGTGATTGAGTAACTTTGAGTATATACTTAATGAGTATAAGTAATTACTTATTAAGTTTGAGTATGAGTAAATATTTATTAATTATTTCATTTTTAATACTCATACTTAATAAGTATATACTAGGGTTGTGAAATGAATAATGAATTTTAAATATGAATTTGAATATAATTAAATTCATGATTTTGATTTGCCGTTTTTTATAAATCAATTGATTTAATTTGATTTTGATTTGGACCTCGAATGATTTGAATATAAATCATAAATATTGATTTATATTCAACCAAATCAATGTATTTAAAATAAAATAATTAAATAATTAAATTAAATTTTAAAAAATAAAGAATAAATGTTATAATTTTTATTTTTATTTATTTATAATAATTAAATTTAATAATAAATTATTCGTCTTTTGAAAATAAATAAAACAATTATTTATAATATTATGAATTTGATTTAAATTAATTATTTATGATTTAATTTAATATTCATTGATTTTAATTTAAATATTTTAAAAATAATTGAATTGAATAATAAATCAATGAATTTGATTTAAGATTTTTAAAAATCAATTGATTTAAAAATCAAATCAAATTCAATTGAATTAAATCAAAATCAAATGAATATAAATCAAATCAAATCAATCACAACCCTGGTATATACTAATACTCATGAGTATATTGAGTATACTCACGATAATAACTCATACTCAGTATTATATTAATTAATTTAAATTAATTTAATTTATATAATTAAAAATAACTAAAAAGTTTTATATTTTATAAAACATTAATTATTTAAATAATTATAATAGTTATAAATAAACTGGTTTATACGTTTTAACGTTAAATAAAGGGTAATATAAATACAATTTTAATTATATATTTAAGTGTTAAGTATAATGAGTAATACTGAAATATTCATGAGTATCGTTGAGTATTTAAAAATCAGATACTTATACTAACTTAAACTTAATGAGTATTCGAAAATTTAATACTAATACTTATAAATTGAGTAAATACTCAACTCAATACTAAATACTTAATACTAATCTCATAGCCCTAATAATAATTTATATTTAAAAAGAATTATGTTAATTAATTTATTAATAATTAAAGCTTTATAATTTTAAAACTTTATTAATTAATAATTATTAATTTAAATTATTAAATTTATTAAGTTTTAATTATATAAATTACTTGTGACGAATATGCTTTTTAGGATAAACCGTAGAGAGATACAGGTACGTGGGTTTATGTTAATAGGGGACGTTAGTCTCGAGGGCGGCTATAGTCTATAGCCTGTGCACTGAACAAGATAGAATAAGGGTCTGTGAGCGAAGTCACAAGTATAGTCGTTAAGGCTTGATAGGCCTTACCTATAGGTAAGATAGATGCTTAGATTGATCACTGAGGTAATGACTATCTATATAGCTAGGAAATCCCTTCCATTATATATCCATTCATTTCCTTATTGATGTTGGTTGGATCACTATGGTTATAGTGATCCTTTGTCCCGGATCACTCTGATCTAAGGGTGATCCTTCCCCTAGGTTTATTCGTGGCTCGTCGTGATCCTTTGTCCTGGCTCACCTGCCAAGACCGTGATCTATGTCACGTGACCTTCTCTGCCCCATTGGTCCCATGGTCTTCTTGTCCTGGCGGCTGCGCGTCAGCCGCCTGGTGGGTTCTAGTTGTTCCTTTCCGGGGTCGGGGTTCGTGAGGCCATGTTCGTAACATCAGGCCCCTCCTTCTTTGTTTTAGCCCCTTAAGATTGAGGGTCGTATAAGTAGGTCGTTTTGTCGCCCATTTTTTGGTTTGGTAGGTTTTCCTTCCTTTTTATGTTTCTTTGTGATGTATGCTCATCATGTTAGGTCGTGTTGAAAAATCGCGATCTCGTAAAACGCTCAACCGTCTGTCTCTGGCTGAGAGTATCGAAGTTTCTGGGGCAATCACCGAGATGCCGTGTATTAGGTGTTTTAGGCAGAACCTTGCCTGTCGTATGGGCGAGAAGTCGTCGCGCTGTTCAGAGTGCGTGCGTGTTGGGCGCACTTGCGATGGGACGTTCGTGGCGTCGTCGCTCTCTCGTCTGTTGTCGTAGCAGCGGAAATTGGAGGCGGAGGAGGCCGATGCCGAGGAGGCCCTCTTCGCGTTACAGACTCAGCTGTCTGCTGCTGTTGGTCGTCTTGCGCGCTTGCGTCGAATGAAGAAGGTCGTGAAGGAGAAGAGTTCTGAAGCGTTTCAACGGGGGATGCGGGAGCTGGATGAGGAGGATGGCGTAGTGCCTTCGGTCTCTGTTTAGGAGCGCTTTGTGGTGGGGGATCTTCGGTCCATGGGCGTTTCTAACGACGTGGATTGGGCTTCCCTGGGTTTGGGTGATGATTTTGTGGATGTTGGGCCGTTGGTGTCCGTTGTCGGTGGAAATCTGTGAGGAGTTTAGGGCAACCCTTTAGGTTCTTTTTAGGTTCCTAAGTGTTCTCCGACGGTGGGTAGTCCTTCCACTTGACAAGGTATTTCCATTGACCATTGATTTTCTGTAGGTCCAGGATTTCTTCGACTTCGTATTCTTGGTCCGGTTCGGTTTCGAGCCGTGTTTCGATTTTTGCATCGGGTGGTGCTGGTTCCAGTAATGAGATATGAAATGTTGGGTGTATCCTCATTTTTCGAGGTAGTGATAGTCGGTAGTTGACAGGTGAAACAACTTTGTCGATTTTGAATGGTCCAATCTTTTTGAAATCGAGTTTGTCGTTTGGTCGTTTTGTTTTGATGTTTTTACGGAGTAGGTAGACAGGGTCTCCCTCTTTAAGAGTTGGTCCTTTAACTCTCTTCTTGTTGTTCCATTCCTTTATCCGCTGTTGAAGGAAAAGTAGTTCTTGTTGTAAGTTTCTTTGCAAGTCTTGCAGTTTGTCGGCGTGCGTGATAGCCTTTTCCGCCAATACTCCTGGGAGTGGTTCCTTCGTCATGTCTGGGTTGAATCCGTAGTTCGCGTAAAACGGTGTTGTTCCGATTGACTCTGTTTCGGAGTTGTTGTAGGCAAATTGGGCGATTGGTAACAGTTCGACCCAATTATCTTGTTCGTAGTTGATGTAACAGCGTAGGTATTGTTCCAGTGTCTGGTTTATTCGCTCGGTTTGTCCGTCCGTTTGCGGGTGGTATGCTGTTGAGAGTTTATGGTTGGTTCTAAGCCGTGCCATAAGTGATTTCCAGAATTTCGACGTAAAGAGCTTGTCTTTGTCGGAGATGATTTCGTCGGGTAGTCCGTGCTGGCTGACGATGGTTCGTAGAAACGTGTAGGCTAGGTCGTCTGTGTTGCTACTTTCTTTGTACGGTAGGAAGTAGGCGTACTTTGTGAGTCGTTCCGTGGTTATAAGGATGCTGTCGTATATAGCCCCAGTTAAGGGTTCCTTGGATAGCGGTAGCTTGACGATCCAATCCCATGCGATGGATTTCCATGCTTTGTCGGGTGGTGGTATTGGTTGTATTTCTCCGTACGGTTTGTGCCGTGAGGTTTTTGCTTTGTTGCATAGGTCGCATGTTTTGATGTAGTTGGCGACGTGTTTTTTGAGGTTTTCGCAGTCGAATCTAGCTCGGATTCGGTTCCATGTTTTGTAGGTTCTTTGGTGTCCATGGAAGGGTGCTTCGTGGTATTGTTTGATGAGTTCGTCGAGGTGTTGTGGTGGTATCTATATTCGGTTGTTGTAGGTTTTTGGGGCGTCCCCAAATTTTTCCGTCCAGCTGTCTGTTGATGTGACTCGATGTGTAAGGAAAATGTCTTGTGTTGTGGGTTCAAGGTTCCCGTGTTCGTTGGTTCGTAGTAGGGTGTGTGTTTCTTTTGGTGCTTCTTGGAAATGGTCTGGTCGTCGGCTAAGAGCGTCGGCTCTGCCGTTTTCGTTTCCTTTTCTGTATATGATTTCGCAGTTGAATTCTGACAAGAATTCTGACCATCTGATTTGTCGTTTGTTGAGTTCTTTGTTTGTAAGGAAAGATGTGAGGTT
>NW_026055280.1:0-8211 GCF_022829205.1 Neoarthrinium moseri
GGGGGGGCGGCGTTATTACTGAGTCATGACATTATCTGCATGCCACTTGTATGGCATCTGGAAAGCTTTGAACTTGTTTCAATAAATCGACGTATTTATCGCGGCGTGTAGGAGATTTAGGCTTTGACGGAGCCCTCTTTGTATAGTTATCGAAGACTAACAATATCCGGGTGCCAAATAACCGGTTCATAACTTCATGCTGGCATCCTGGAACACGGTCCCTGAACGCACCTAGCCTTGGTCTGGAATGTGATGCAATACCAACACCGCATGGCGTGGTGTCACCCTGTCCACATATTTCCGGGGGGTTGGTACCTATGTATCTACCGTCTTGACGGCTGGGCCTGGTGCAAATCCGTGTCCGAGGTTGGCGTGCCTATCAACAAATTCCAGACTACCTTGCAGGTGGTTCGAAGGCTCAAAAAAGCCGGATATTGATCGCGACATTCCAGCAAGTGCACGCACTCATGGCACTCGACTCCACGCAGGAGTCACGCAGACTTGATACTGCCCTATCGGCCCACCACTCTTTCTACAAGCTGATGAAGATCCTGTTCAAGTCTATCACGCTCACACGTTGGGGCTATCGGCTCAGAACTGTCTTCGATGCACTCCCACGAGCGATGGCCGTAAATTCCATTAAACATCAGCACTTAATGCTCACTGACGAAGAAGTGCGGCCAGGGCATCATCCCTCTGCGCAGGGACGTGGAGTAACGCAACGTAGGGGGTCACCGTTGGCCACTTTGGCAGCTCTTTGTATTCTTCTGCTGTCGTCCACCGGCGGGATCGCGCTGTCAGTGGCACTTATACTGGAAACTGTTGAGTTACGAGGCGCATGTCTGTCTCGGGACCTTATTCTTTGTGCGGCACTGATGTCTCTGCTCTATGCTGGGCTACATGTCAGGGGCGCCTTGAAGAACTACACACGATCAGAATCAGGCTCACCTCATATTTATGGCAACTATCTCCATGCGAGCGCCTTGCTTGTTGCGAGGCTGTCCATCGCCGCCTGGGTCGCTGCCCTTGTTGCAACGGCGGTGCTGGTAGCCACTGAAGCCGTTCCTACCGATGGCTTGGACGGAAAGATCCCCATTTTGAACATGCTCGTCTGCATTGGTGCACTGTATGGCGCCCTAGCACAACTGCAGGACGTGCCCATCAACCGCTGACATACGTGTAGGCCCTCGCTCGTGGTCATATCCTGCACCATTGAGAGTCACCCAAGGCCATTTGTGACGACAGGGTTCTCGAGTCCTTCATTCTTGACATGTCGCATTAGCGCTTTTGCGAGTGACATGGCTGCTACCGAAAGTGGACTCGGCAGTGCGCCGATGCGTCAACATGGTGAAGAGATAAGCTCAGCGTCGTCAATGGCTAGCGCTGATGATATTCGGCCCCTGGGGACTTTTAGGGGTCCTGCTCCATGTCAGAAGATATCATGTGATAACATCTCGAATACATTGGGGATCAAACTCGCGGCAGTATCGCCATCCAAGAGAACAAGCGCCTCCTGCTCGCCTCCCTGCCCAACCGAACGCACACCTGGACTATCCGAAAGCCCTCTACAGCTGGTGTATTGTCCTGGAGGCTGGCGCAACGAATGGAACGCCGTGGTCGAGCAAGTGGATGTGTCGATATCCACACAATCTTCTGATGGATGTTCGGCAGCAGAAGCACCGACGGTATCATCCAAGTAATTCGAGAAGCCCAGTACCTATGCCCAAGGGTTTTGGATATCTGAAGGTGCCGTGAAAGGCAGGGGACCGGAACTGCATGCTCGGCACATCGACCGAATCACGCAACTGGACGTTACAGTACGAGGCCAAGTCGCTTGAGCCGACCATTTACAAAGGCACTGGCAGCGAGGAAGAAAACGCTCAGTTACCCGCCGTTGTTTTATTATATGGTATAGAAGGGCCTATCAGGGGCTCGTCGAAGCTCTCGAAAGCTCCGGCCAAACCTTTGCAGGAAGCCCAATAGGCTCAGCGAAGGATGGGCCATTAAATAGTCTTGCATGTGTACCCTGGATAGGTGTCCCTTTATTAACAGTGCCGGGGATATGTAATCATAATCACCATGTTTCTAGTGCAAAGCCGATTAGTATCCTATCTGGTATCTTCCTACACACCAAAATTATCGCGTTCGCATCATGTTGTGGCGTTAATGCCGGGGTCGGGCCCAATGAACGCAACGACACAGTAACGTAAACAGAGTGTCCTTGCGTATCTCTGGAGTTGCTATAATTCCAAATCCGTCCTCATATTCAAAAAAAATATAGAACGCGGCCTGGGCAAGCGACATGACCGGCCTCCCTTCCTGCCTTGCATGTGATGCCCTTTGGCAGACAGCCGCCGCCTGAAACAGCAACGATTCCCGTGCCTGTGGAATGACTGAAGGCCCCCCCCCCCCCCAAACATTGAGGGAGACGAGTATTGAATTAAGACCAGACCGCACTTTTCTTCCAGCCTTTTCCTTCTGCTTCACACGTTGGTAGTAGTGGACGGGCAGGGAAAACAGAATAGGACTGGTGCAAGACACCCACAACTGCACCTGCGTTATTTATCCGTGAGGAGGAGACCTCGTCATTGAGCACCAAGGCGCAGATCTCAGGCAATAAATTAAAGTCATCTTGCCTGGCATATTTATCGCCGTGGCTAGTTGGGTATGGGTGCAGGGTGTTGCCCTGACGTAGCCCGCCTATGCCTATTGCGAGTATAGTTGGACGCTGTGCTTCGAACTTTGAACACAAGCCTAGAATGACAGACATACCAGACGACGAGGTCCAAGATGCCGCCGGTGCCTACTAACAGACTCGCCAGGGCTATTATGTGCCTATGTTAGTAAGTGGCTGCACTAAACTGGGGAGACAGGTTGCTACTCCAGTCTGTCTGGCCATCTGAGACAACCACAAACCAACCGAGGCCGGGGAACTCTTGCACCTGTGTGCACACCTCCGCCGTGTCTCTTTGTAATCTACCGACTCCCTATCAGGGCCCAACCCATGCACATCTGCGGATAGCTACTTCTGTGGCGAGCAGCCGAGAATACTACGGCATCGTAACATAGGAACTTCTCTCCCGCCCCTTCACTCACTTTTCATCGTTGAGGCAATCTGGGCTCCACTTTAAATTTTTATATTTTTATGGATGAACACCAGCCACTTGCGAATCCATTCCTCAAGAGCCCAATGGAGGTGCTACGGACGGGAGAACAGCTATTGGACACGGAGCTTCCTAGTTGACCTGCTCTTTAATAGCTTCCAGGTCCTATAGAGAAACCCACAAAATAACGTTTGGTCCAAGCCAGATCTCCAGCGCCGCTCGTCAACCAATGGTGCTCTACTCGGCGCGATCCATCACGTGGCTCAGATGAGGGGAAAGAGGTTCACTTAAGCCTTCTTTCGGCATCCCGGCCCCAGCCAAGTCTGGCAGGGGATGCTCGCGTCTCGGCATGCTTCGGGGAAATCCCCCGAGCTCGAGGTCTAAAGTCGGTGTTATTCTCTGTCGCTCTTGATCCGCAGGGTTGACTTACCCACGCGGCTGGCCGGCCTGCTTGGTGATAGGCAAACTTGCAAGCTTGCAAGGTTGCGCGTGGGGTTCGAGATGGAGTTCTGACTCCGGGCACCAATTGTCTTCGTTTCCTTTTTCCTCAGTCCCGCTTTATTCCCCGACTTGTGGCTCCATTACTCGCAAGCCCTCCGACAACGCGGAAACTCATTTCCCATATCCCTGACTCTGCGGTGCAGTTGTTTCTCCCAGGCTGCATAAGGTCGCCCACGCCGTCATCTTTCGACAGTGACTCTGCCACTTCCCCTTATAATTACTTGTGCTCCGCCAAGACTGTACACTCAAGAAAACCATGGCAGGAGATACGCAGGTGTCAGGTTATCCGGTGACGGACGATGTCGAGTACGGAGAGCCCAAGCAGGTAAGCCAGTCTTCATGGGTCCAAGCCTATGCAGGCATGAGAAGATACATCAGACCTTGGTTTTGACATGCGTCAGGTCTCGCCGGTGCAGTCGCCCACGGTGGCCTATGGCCAAAGCAGCGAGGACGAGAAGTCTCTTCGGTGGCGCCAGGACAAACGCATCATCCCACTCTCTGCTGGCATCTATTTTCTTTGCTACCTCGACAGATCGAATATAGGTAAGCCGTCCCCGGCCCCCTCCGCTGTGCGCGAGAGGGGGCGTTTGTCTTCCCGTGGATTGAATGTCCCGGGACGCACCATACACGCGGCTGAAGATAACCAACAACCCGTGCAGGAAATGCCAAGATCATGAACTCAACAACTCACAACGATCTCTTAACCGAGACTGGTATGACAAACTATCAATACACCATTGCATTGAGGATATTCCTGGTGGCGTATGGTCTTTTCGAGTAAGTCGACGAGAGAGTTTGTGATCCATCACCGCCACGACGAACGGGCGAGACTCAAGTAGCATTCCTTACGGCTGCTCAGAAGCACTAACGAGAACCAGGGTACGTGCAACATGCTCTTCATTGGTAGTTTCGCTTGTTTTGCGGAAGTGATTTTTGGGAAGAGCTTGATATTAAAATTACACCAGGTACCCTCTAACATCCTCCTCAAAAGGCTGAGACCCTCTCGTTGGATTGCTTTCCTGGTGAGTTGCTATGCGTTTTAATCTCAAGTCAGGTCGCCCCGTTGGTATGGGTCGGTTCCACCTAGTGTAACCCGATACTATGCTTCAAACGCAATCAGGGACTCAACTGACACTGTCTCCTAATTCTAGATGCTGTCGTGGGGCGCTTTAACAATGGGTCTTGGAGGCGTAACTAGTTACGCCTCGGTCACGGTGGTGCGTTTTCTGCTCGGCGTCTTTGAAGCTGGGCTCTTTCCAGGGCTGGTTTACTATCTTACCTTCTGGTATACGTCCTCTGAGAGAAGTATCCGGGTGGCCTTCATTCTTGCGTCAGCCACGCTCGCGGGTGCGTTTGGGGGTGCAATAGCTTATGGCATAGGCCACATGAACCAGGCCGCGGGACTGTCCGCCTGGCGGTGGCTCTTCATCATCGAGGGTGCTCCATCGTGCGTCTCGGCGTTCGCTGTGTGGTTCTTCTTGCCGGACTATCCAGAGAGTGTGACCTGGCTTACGGACAACGAGAAGGCAATCGCGGCACGCCGGCTGGAGATCGAGGGCAGCAAAGGCCACGATAAAGGTATGACCTGGGCGGACGCCAGGGCAACATTGCTCGATGGTAGACTCTGGGTACACTATATCATTTACTTCGGTATCTCTGTGCCTTTTAGTTCCCTGAGTCTTTTTACCCCTTCAATTACAGCGGGTCTAGGTACGCATAGTCACCCAACTCACCGGCCTTTTGATGCGAAATAAATGTACTAATGCGATACCAATATAGGCTACAAAGACCTCGAGGCACAGCTCATGACTGTCCCCCCGTACGCAGTGGCATATGGTGAGACCTCCCCGGCAGAAGACGTCTGTAGGCCTGACAATTAATGGTGATAGTGGTCCAAATCTTTACTGCATGGCTAGCTGACAAGTTCAATGCCCGGGGATTGGCCTCCGCTCTTTTAGCTACCGTTGGAGCTGTAAGAACTGGATCATGTATCTGTCCAACCCTGTCTGGCTGACGTGACTTTACAGGCCGGATTTATTGGTTCTGCTGCATTGCCAGCCACGGCATACCTTCCACGATATGGCTGTCTTATCGTTGCATCATCTGGTGCATTTGCCTGCATACCCCCTCTACTTGGCTGGCTATCTTCCAATATCTTTAGCACGGCTTCCGTCGGTCTAGCCATAGCACTCAACATAGGCCTTGGCGGTGCGCCAGGCCAGATCGTTGGGGTCTGGATCTATAAGGCAAACGAGGCGGCCTCTGGATACCCAACTGGTCACTGGACAAACGCTGCCCTCTTGCTCATGGTTGCAGTCGGATGCGTGACGCTCAGGGTATACTACGGTTGGAGGAATCGCAAGCTCTTACGGGCCGGTACAGTCAACGAACCGAGACTGTTCAGGTACTAGTGGGACCTGGCTTGTCATGTCTAAGTGTCTCGACAAGGGTAGTCGGTGGTGCCTCTGTGCATGAGGTGCCAGTTCATGATTATCGAAGCCTTCCTACTTGTAGAGCCATGCACTGCTTTATGATTAGAGTCGCGATGAATTACTACAGAACCGGCCAACTACTTCCCAGAAGCTTTATTGTGGCGCTGTACTAAACCTTGTGACCTCTGTATCTAGAGGTCAAGGGTAAACTATGTGATGCGAACTGCTACGGTGTAAGTGAGTACTACTGTATACGAAAGTTGGAGCCAGTTACTCTCCATTCTGCTCTACGGGATGCATTTACCACGGTGTCCTCCTGGACTCCTTCCCGATCTATCAGCTGGCGATGAATTACTCGCGTATGACGTATTATCAGGTATCACTCCCTATCGCAGGGAGGAAGGCAGCCGGCAGCTGGGAAGCGATCATCTTTGCACCTGAGGAATCTGTAGTTGTTGCCAAAGTGTCAGCGAAGAACAGTTGAGAGGTGTTTAAAACTGGGCGTTGGATCGACTCAGAAAGAAATCCCTCACTAGGACCAATGGGGCTTCCGGGCAACGAGAGGGTAACTGGTCCAAACAAAGGCTCTGGGAGGTGAATTGGGGTGCTGCAGCAGGGAACCGTTCATGCCATGACTCCCAGTCGAGTCGGCTTTTGCTGGCAGGCCCGTTCTCCGCCCATGTCTCGCGAGTTATTCTTGTGGCATATACGTCCAACAATTCGCAATAATTTGCAGGACAAAGATATTACACATTTGAAGGAAAGTTGGGTCGGCAAGCTAATTTTGGAGAGCCTGTAATGTTTGTGGCTCGGGTGGTTGACTCGAGTTTTCACCGACTGAGCGGTATCACACCAGCGGCGCACTTAAAGTAGAAGACCTGAGACCTGGGACGTATCTGGTGTTCGAAGACCCCTTGTTCAGCAAGTAGTGACATTTTCCAGTCTCAGGCATCACCAAGAAGACTTTGGGTACATAGGAAATCCACATGGTCACAGCAACGCAGTGGAATGAATATAACAACTCCGAAATTCCACTGCGTTGCTGTGACCATGTGGATTTCCTATGTACCCAAAGTCAAACCGTACCATCTCACCCATGGGGCCCACTGGCTACCCCAAACTACTGTCTGCTGCACCTGAAAGACTGGACTTTGCCGACGTTGGGAAATGTGCCTGTCTGATAGTTATGTCCACTGCCACTGCAATCCGCGTCCCTAAAGAATTTGTCTGTTAGTCGAAGTAAATATAGAGAATGATGAAATTTCATCTCGTTTCGTTTTGGGGCTTGGGGCGTCCTTACGTGTAAGCGGTGCACTTGACCTGATCGTACACCTTCATGGAAGCGATTCCGTCGTAGAAGCCAATAGGGACGGCATTCGCTGTACGTGGAAAATTAGCTCTCTCTCTTAATAAACACGACGTTCCCACAAGGGAGGGAGGGACATGCTGCAAAAGCCCAAGTTATTGTCTGCGTCCAAGCCACATTTGCCCTTGAGGCCGGTCGAATCACAGTACTTGACCATCCATGAGTCACGGGTGTTGCTAAGTGCAGCAATAGGGCATGCCTCGGCCAAGAACACGGCAAGGCCAACGAGTAGGGCAGCTACTAAGAAGATCTTCATGGTGTCCGACTTGTTGATGGTGAGAATGTAGTTGTGTAACAATTTGCGATGGCGACGTTTGTTTGCTTATCCGTGGTAGGATGCAAGCTTATGTTCGCGAGGAAAACCATGTCTTATGTAGTAAAATACCATCTTCTATTCACCTTTTGCTGTATTAATGGGGAATATCGTATGGTCCTTAATGTGCTAGGCGCTAGTACCCGGGTGACTACTTACATTCACATTGTCACAGGCCTCACGGCACATTGTCACGGCACCATAAGTGGGATCGATGTCACGGAACCATAGGGAGGATCGAGGCTGTGTTGCAAATCCTGTAGTATTACAAAAATTTAAAGCTGGGGAGGAAAGGAAAGAAGAGCTCTCTTTACAACTGTGGCGTTTGTTATTTATAAATAGGGTGGATCACCCTTCGTCCTTAATTATAATTACCATTTATATTAACTAACTTATAATAATCGAGGTTATATTATAAATTTTATAATATTATAAAAAAATTTAAAAGTAAAAAAAAAAAAAAAAAAAAAAAAAAAAAAAAAAAAAAACTTTATT
>NW_026055281.1:0-8126 GCF_022829205.1 Neoarthrinium moseri
TTAAATTACCGTAAATAAATATAAAGCCATCCAATTTTAGTAAGTAATTTTATTTTTATTAAATCTTTATATATTTATATTTATATTAATTTTTAATTATAAGATCCGTTATTAACTCTTTTAATTAATGTAATTAAAAATAGAATTAAAAAACTAAACGATTATTTCCCTTTAAAATTAAAAAGGGATAATATTCAAAAATATAAATTATACTTTTTAAGTTTAATTTTAGACCCGCGATTTAAATTTTCACACCTTAAAAATAATCGTTTATTATTCTATTACGAAGGTATTTATAACGATGTTAAATTTTTATTTCGAAGGGAATTTAATAAGTAAGTTAATTTAATTTATTAATTATTTATTATTTTATTAATTAATTAATACAATTAAATCGGAAATAAATAACGATTTATTTACGGGATCTTTTAACGAGTTACACGATAAAGACCAAATCCCGGAGAGCTTACCGGAACCCGATTTTAACGATGAATTATTTCCAAATCGGGAATTAATTCAAATACAAAACGAAGTTGAATCTTATATAACAGAATTTGTTATTTCTTAAAAGGTAAGATAATTAATTAATTAATATATTAATAAATTAATAAAAAGATCCATTAAATTATTAGAAAAATAATCGATTAAAATATGCAATTTTAAGTATAATGGCACGAAGATATTTACAAATCCCCGCTACTTGAGCTTCTTTAAAACGGATAAAAAATAGCCTTTTACCAGAAACGGTAAAACAATTAACGTTATTAAAGAGTTAGGAATTAAAATTTATATAAGATATTCAAAAACGATATAATGAGGAAAATCGGGTATTTAATAACGATGAAGAGAATTAAAAAGGATTATTTTTAAATATTATTATTTAATTATTATATAATTTAAATATTATTTTATATTATTTATAAAATTTAATTTAAAATTTATGTAATATAATAAAAACGTATAAATATTATATTTTATTTAAAAGATATTTAATATTTAAGTTTTATTATTTTAAAATTAATTTTTTTAATTTAAAAATTTATAATTAATTTAATTAATATAATATTAAGTATGAGTTATTATCGTGAGTATACTCAATATACTTATAAGTAATTACTTATTAAGTTTAAGTATAAGTAAATATTTATTAATTATTTCACTTTTAATACTTATATTTAATAAGTATATATTAATACTTATAAATATATTAAATATACTCACGATAATAACTTATATTTAATATTATATTAATTAATTTAATTTTAATTTAATTTATATAATTAAAAATAATTAAAAAGTTTTATATTTTATAAAACATTAATTATTTAATTAATTATAATAGTTATAAATAAACAGTATTAGACGTTTTAACGTTAAATAAAAGGTAATATAAATACAATTTTAATTATATTTTTAAGTGTTAAATATAATAAATAATACTTAAATATTCATAAATATTATTAAGTATTTAAAAATCGGATATTTATATTAACTTAAACTTAATAAGTATTTAAAAATTTGATATTAATACTTATAAATTAAATAAATACTTAACTTAATATTAAATATTTAATATTAATCTCATAACCCTATATATAATATTAATATATATATTATATTATTATAATTTTAAATATTATTAAATATTTTAAAATCGGATATTTATATTTAAGGTTGTGATTAAATAACTTTAAATATATACTTAATAAATATATATTAATACTTATAAATATATTAAATATAATTAAGATAATAACTTATACTTAATATTATATTAATTAAATTAATTATAATTGATTTAATTAATTTAAAAAAATTAAAAAAAATCAAACTTAAAATAATAAAACTTAAATATTAAATATCCTTTAAATAAAAAATAATATTCATCCGTTTTTATTATATTATATAAATTTTAAATTAAATTTTATAAATAATATAAAATAATATTTGAATTATATAATAGTTAAATAATAATATTTAAAAATAATCCTTTTTAATTCTTTTTATCGTTATTAAATAACCGATTTTCCTTATTATATCGTTTTTAAATATTTTATATAGATTTTAATTCTTAACTTTTTAATAACGTTAATTCTTTTACCGTTTTTAATAAAAGGCTATTTTTTAATTTAATTATAATATAATTAAAAATAGAAAGAGTCCGTTTTTAAAAAGCTAAAATAACGGGGATTTATAAATATCTTTATATTATTATATTTAAAATTAAATATTTTAATTCATTATTTTTTAATAATTTAATAGTTCTTTTTATTAATTTATTAATATATTAATTAATTAATTAACTTACTTTTTAAAAAAATAACAGGTTTTATTATATAAGATTTAACTTTGTTTTGTATTTAAATTAATTCCCGATTTGGAAATAGGGACTTAATCTTCATCGTATAACTCGTTAATAAGGTTATAATTAAATAACTCTGAGTATATACTTAATAAGTATGAATAATTACTTATTAAGTTTGAGTATAAGTAAATAATCATTGATTATTTCACTTTTAATACTCATACTCAATGAGTATATATTAATACTTATAAGTATATTAAATATACTCACGATAATAACTTATATTATTAATTAATTTAATTATTAAAAAATTTATATAATTAAAAACAACGGAAACGTTTTATATTTTATAAAACATTAATTATTTAAATAATTATAATAGTTATAAATAAATGGTTTTATACGTTTTAACGTTAAATAAAGGGTAATATAAATACAATTTTAATTATATTTTTAAGTGTTGAGTATAATGAGTAATACTCAAATATTTATAAGTATCGTTGAGTATTTAAAAATCGGATACTTATATTAACTCAAACTTAATAAGTATTTAAAAATCGGATACTCATACTAACTCAAACTTGATAAGTATTTAAAAATTTAATATTGATATTTATAAGTTACGTAAATACTTAACTTAATATTAAATACTCAATATTAATCTTACAACCCTGGTAATTTAAAATTAAATTTGATTTATAATTATAAAATAGGATTTAAAACCCGATAAATGAATATAATAGATTTAATTAACTATTATAACTACCGTAATTTGAAATCAAACTTAATTTATAATTATAAAACAGGATTTAAAAATTTAAAACCGGATTTAAAACCCGATAAATTAATATAACAAATTTAATTAATTATTTTTAAATACCGTGTATTATTTATACCGGTTTTAAGATAAAGAGTAAAACCTTAAATTTACGGTATTTATTTTATAAGTGGATTTAAATTTTTTAAATCCGATGATTTAAAATCAA
Source organism: Neoarthrinium moseri (assembly GCF_022829205.1). NCBI lineage: Eukaryota > Fungi > Ascomycota > Sordariomycetes > Amphisphaeriales > Apiosporaceae > Neoarthrinium > Neoarthrinium moseri. Next base: position 3,292 of record NW_026055281.1, read on the forward strand.
CTTTTTACAATTTATTATACGGTTTTTTTATATATATTTACGATGTCCTACCTTTTTAATTCAATCTCAATTTACTTATCCTTTTATTATATATTTATTATTATTCTTATTATTATTCTTATTATTATTCTTATTATTATTCTTATTATTATTCTTATTATTATTCTTATTATTATTAAATTTTTATTTTTATTTTATTTATTTTTAATATTTTTATAAATTAATTATAATTTATTTATTTATTAAATATTTACTTTATATTATATAAATGTAAAGATTAAAGGTAATTTATATTATTAAAACCTATTTAAAAAGAATTATATTAATTAATTTATTAACAGTTAAAGTTTTACGACTTTGAAAATTATTATATTATTATTTATATAAATCGCCCACTTTTAAACAATTAATAACTTTTTAATTATTTACGATATAATAAATTTAATTTATGTTTTATAAATTTAAAGATTAAAGGTAATTTATATTATTAAAACTTATTTAAAAAGAATTATATTAATTAATTTACTAACAGTTAAAGTTTTACGACCTTAAAAACTACCACTTTATTACTTATACAAATCGTCCACTTTAAAATAATTAATAACTTTTTAATTATTTATATTATAATAAATTTGATTTATATTTTATAAATTTAAAAGTTAAAAGTATTTTATATTATTAAAAGTTATTTAAAAGTCTTTAAGTATAATAAGTAATACTTAAATACTTATAAGTATCGTTAAGTATTTTAAAATTGGATATTTATATTAATTTAAACTTAATAAGTAATTAAAAATTTAATACTAATATTTATAAGTTGAGTAAAACTTAACTTAATATTAAATACTTAATACTAATCTCACAACCTTAATAATAATTAATTAAATTTATTATATTAATTTATCGAGTTTTAAATTATATTTTACAAAATTATAAAATAAATAATGATTTTTAAATATAAATTAAAATATAATTAAACTTATAAATTTAATTTAATATTATTTATAAACTAATTAATTTTATTTAATTTTCATTTGATCTTTTAATAAATTAAATGTAAATTAAAAATATTATATATATTAATAAATTAATTAATTTAAAAGGAAATATAAAAAGAAATGTTATAATTTTCATTTTCAAATTATTTAAAACTATTAAATTTAAAAATAAATTATTTGCTTTTTAATATAAATAAAACAATTATTTACATTATAATAAATTTAATTTAAATTAATTATTTATTAATCTTAATTTTAATATTTTAAATATAATTTAATTTAATTTATAAATGAAATTAAATTTAATTACAATTTTAAATATAAAAACTTAAATATTATAACGTTAATATAATTAAATAACTAAAATAAAAATATTTAAAACATACCGTTTAAAATTTTAATAATATTATAGTTTTATTAAATATTTTTATCTCTTTTCGTTTTATTAGTATTATTTATTAAAAAACTTTTCGTTTCGCGAGTATATTTAATTAATATTCTAATTCTTTAAACTCGATAAATTAAATTTAATTATGTATTAATTCAAAATTAATTTAAAATAATATAATTAATTTAATTTATTGAAAAAATTAAAATGTTTAATAATTTAAATTCAATTCGTGTTATTTAAATTAAAAACTATAAAGTTAATATATTAATTAATCGTTTTCTTTTCTGAATTGGTTAAAATCTATTATTTAAATATATTTTAAATTTAATATTAATAATATAAGAAATTTAAGTGAGATAAATATAAAATAAAAGAATTAATATTAATAAAATTAAAATAAGTATTTTATAATATTTTCGACTTTAATTATAAAATAATGTTTTAACGTTTAAAAAATCTTCTTATATAAATAAGCTCCGATGTAAGATTTTAATTAATTTATAATTAAAATTAAATCAATAAATTTAATTTAAATTTTTTTAAAATCAATTAATTTAAAAAGTTAAATTAAATTTAATTAATTAAAATTAAAATTAAATTAAATTAATTACAACCTTACTTTTAAATACAAAGTTTAATTATTAAGTTTTTAAATATTAATAATAAAGGAAAATCTCGTATTATTTTAAATATTAAATTTTAATATTAAATTAAAAGTTAATAATAAATTTAAAAAAGTTAAAAATAAAATAGTTTTAATTTTAACGATTAATTTATAATACATCCTTTTAAATAGTTCATTAAATTAAATTGAATTAAATAACTTATTTATATAAAAATAATAATTATATTTTAAAATATTTAAATTTAAATTGTTTTCGATAATAAAATATAAGATTTTATTATAAAACTCATCGTTTTCGAATTCGGGAATTTATAAAATATTAATTTATTACCCTTTTAAAAAATAAATTAAAAACATTAATATAAATTATAATAATAATATCGGTTTTAATTTAATAAGTTAATAAATAAATAAATATTTAAATATTTAAATATTTAAATAATTCACTTTTACTTTTTTTCTTTTTTTCATATATTAATTATTAAGGCTGTGAAATGAATAATGATTTTTAAATATGAATTTAAATATATTCAAATTTATGATTTTAATTTACCGTTTTTTATAAATTAATTAATTTAATTTGATTTTAATTTAAATTTCGGATGATTTAAATATAAATCATTAATATTGATTTATATTTAAATAAATTAATTATTTAAAATAATTATTCTTATTAAATTTAATTAAAGTTTTAAATTTACAAAACTTTAACTATTAATAAATTAGTTAATATAATTTTTTTAAATACGTTTTAATAATATAAATTACTTTTAATTTTTAAATTTATAAAATATAAATTAAATTTATTATATCGTAAATAATTAACAAGTTATTAATTATTTAAAAGTGGGCGATTTATATAAAGTAATAAAGTGGTAATTTTTAAAATCGTAAAACTTTAGTTGTTTGTGGGTTAGTTAATATAATTCTTTTTAAATAGGTTTTAATAGTATAAATTACCTTTAATCTTCACATTCGTAAAATATAAATTAATTAATTAATTATAATTAATTTATAAAAATATTAAAAATAAACAAAATAAAAATAAAATAATAAATTTGATGATAATAAGAATAATAATAAGAATAATAATAAAAATAATAATAAATATATAATAAAAGGATAAAGTAAATTGAGATTGAATTAAAAAGGTAAAACATCGTAAATATATATAAAAAAACCGTATAATAAATTGTAAAAAGTTAATTTTAAATCATCGGATTTAAAGAATTTAAATCCACTTATAAAATAAATACCGTAAATTTAAGGTTTTACTCTTTATTTTAAAACCGGTATAAATAATACACGGTATTTAAAAATAATTAATTAAATTTGTTATATTAATTTATCGGGTTTTAAATCCGGTTTTAAATTTTTAAATCCTGTTTTTATAATTATAAATTAAGTTTGATTTCAAATTACGGTAGTTATAATAGTTAATTAAATCTATTATATTAATCTATCGAGTTTTAAATCCGGTTTTATAATTATAAATCAAGTTTAATTTTAAATCACGGTAATTATATTAACTAATTAAATTAAATTACGTAATCTTTAAATTTCCAAACATCGGATTTAATAACGATAAAGAGAATTAATTAAAAAGGGTGTTTTAAAAGGTTATTATTTATTTAAATTTAATAAATAAATATAAGAATTTTTAATATTTATATTTATAAACCCTAATTTTATAATATAAATTAAATTATATACAAATTTATATTAATTTAATTAAATAATTTGAATTATTTATAAATTAATTTATTATTCATTGATTTTGATTTAAGTTTTTTAAGATTAATTAATTTAAATAATAAATTAATGAATTTGATTTAAGATTTTCAAAAATTAATTGATTTAAAAATTGAATCAAATTCAATTGAATTAAATCAAAATCAAATGAATATAAATCAAATCAAATCAATCACAACCCTATGAATTATACGTTATTTTTAAATCCGTAATTTTATAATAAATAGTTTAATTAAAAGATCGGTAATTTTTAATTATAATAATCCATTTTTAATTTTCACACTTTAAATAATAATAATAATAAATAAATAAATTACTTATATTATATATTAAAATGGTTTATTTTTAAAAATACAAATATCTTTATCGTTAAGTTTTAATTTTAAAGTATTTTTATTTAAAAGTGAATCTTTAAATTTATCGGAAATTAAATTAAATTAAGATAGTTTTTTTAAAAATGAACATAAAATCCGAATATAAATTAAAATCCATTTTAAAAAAACTTTTCCGTATTTTAAATTAAATAAGTATAAATAAAAATAAAACGCATTTAAATTATATAAATAAAACACACGTAAATCGTGTACATAAATTAAATAATAATAATATATATTAATTAATTAAAATAATTAAACATTAAATATTAAATATATAATAAAAAAGAAAGGAAATTAATTACGAGGAATTGTAATTTATATAAAATATCGTTTTAATAAAATTGAAATTAAATTTATTATTTAAAAATTTAAAAATTATATAATTTAATTTAATTAAATATTATAATTACCGTAATATAAATTTAAACTTAATTTATAATTATAAAATAAAATTTGAACCTCGATAAATTAATATAATAAATTTAATTAACTATTATAATTACCGTAATTTATAATTAAATTTAATTTATAATTAAAAAATAAAATTTAAAAAATTAAAACCGGATTTAAAACTTAATAAATTATTATATTAAAGTTAATTAATTGTTTTTAAATATATTTACGGTATTTATTTTATAAATAAATTTAAAATTTTTAAATCCGTTAATTTAAAATAATTTTTTATAATTTAT
>NW_026055282.1:0-8057 GCF_022829205.1 Neoarthrinium moseri
TTTATTCTATCTTGTTCAGTGCACAGGCTATAGACTATAGCCGCCCTCGAGACTAACGTCCCCTGTTAGCATAAACCCACGTACCTGTATCTCTCTACGGTTTATCCTAGAAAGCATATCCGTCACACTTTTATCCCGGATTACTTTAATTTAAAAGTGATTTTTCCTTTAAATTTATTCGTGGCTCGTTATAATCCTTTATTTTAATTTATTTATTAAAACCGTGATTTATATTACGTAATCTTTTTTATTTTATTAATTCCGTGGTTTTTTTATTTTAACGGTTACGTATTAACCGTTTAATAAGTTTTAATTATTCCTTTTCGGGGTCGGGGTTTATAAAATTATATTTATAATATTAAATCCTTCCTTTTTTATTTTAATCTTTTAAAATTAAAAATTATATAAATAAATCGTTATCGCCCGTTTTTTAATTTAATAAGTTTTTTTTTTATATTTTTTTTATAATATATATTTATTATATTAAATCGTATTAAAAAATCGCGATTTTATAAAACGTTTAACCGTTTATTTTTAATTAAAAGTATCGAAGTTTTTAAAATAATTATCGAGATATTATATATTAAATATTTTAAATAAAATTTTACTTATTATATAAACGAGAAATCGTCACGTTATTTAAAATACGTACGTATTAAACGTATTTATAATAAAACGTTTATAACGTTATCGTTTTCTCGTTTATTATTATAATAACGGAAATTAAAAATAAAGGAGGCCGATACCGAAAAGGCCTTTTTCACGTTATAAATTTAATTATTTATTATTATTAATCGTTTTATACGTTTATATTAAATAAAAAAGGTTATAAAAAAAAAGAGTTTTAAAACGTTTTAATAAAGAATATAAAAATTAAATAAAAAGGATAACGTAATATTTTCGGTTTTTATTTAAAAGCGTTTTATAATAAAGGATTTTTAATTTATAAACGTTTTTAACGATATAAATTAGGTTTTTTTAAATTTAAATAATAATTTTATAAATATTAAACCGTTAATACCCGTTATCGGTAAAAATCCGCGAAAAGTTTAAAATAACCTTTTAAATTCTTTTTAAATTTTTAAATATTTTCTAATAATAAATAATTTTTTTATTTAATAAAGTATTTTTATCGATTATTAATTTTTTATAAATTTAAAATTTTTTCGATTTCGTATTTTTAATTTAATTCGGTTTCGAACCGTATTTTAATTTTTATATTTAATAATATTAATTTTAATAATAAAATATAAAATATTAAATATATTTTTATTTTTTAAAATAATAATAATCGGTAATTAATAAATAAAATAACTTTATCGATTTTAAATAGTTTAATTTTTTTAAAATCGAGTTTATCGTTTAATCGTTTTATTTTAATGTTTTTACGGAATAAATAAATAAAGTTTCCTTTTTTAAAAATTAGTTTTTTAACTTTTTTTTTATTATTTTATTTTTTTATCCGTTATTAAAAGAAAAATAATTCGTATTATAAATTTCTTTATAAATTTTATAATTTATTATTATATATAATAACTTTTTCCGTTAATATTTTTAAAAATAGTTTTTTTATTATATTTAAATTAAATCCGTAATTCGCGTAAAACGATGTTATTTTAATTAATTTTATTTTAAAGTTATTATAAATAAATTAAATAATTAATAATAATTTAATTTAATTATTTTATTTATAATTAATATAATAACGTAAATATTATTTTAATATTTAATTTATTTATTCGGTTTATCCGTCCGTTTATAAATAATATATTATTAAAAGTTTATAATTAATTTTAAACCGTATTATAAATAATTTTTAAAATTTCGATATAAAAAGTTTGTTTTTATTAAAAATGATTTTATCGGATAATTTATATTAATTAATAATAATTTATAAAAACGTATAAATTAAATCGTTTATATTATTATTTTTTGTATATAATAAAAAATAAACGTATTTTATAAATCGTTCCGTAATTATAAAAATGTTATTATATATATTTTTAATTAAAAGTTTTTTAAATAATAATAATTTAACGATTTAATTTTATACGATGGATTTTTATATTTTATTAAATAATAATATTAATTATGTTTTTTATATAATTTATATTATAAAGTTTTTATTTTATTATATAAATCGTATATTTTAATATAATTAACGACGTATTTTTTAAAGTTTTTATAATCGAATTTAATTCGGATTCGGTTTTATATTTTATAAATTTTTAAATATTTATAAAAAAGTATTTTATAATATTATTTAATAAATTCGTCGAGGTATTATAATAATATTTATATTTAATTATTATAAATTTTTAAAGTATTTTTAAATTTTTTTATTTAATTATTTATTAATATAATTTAATATATAAAAAAAATGTTTTATATTATAAATTTAAAATTCCCGTATTCGTTAATTCGTAATAAAATATATATTTTTTTAATATTTTTTAAAAATAATTTAATCGTCGATTAAAAATGTCGATTTTACCGTTTTCGTTTTTTTTTTATATATAATTTCGTAATTGAATTTTAATAAAAATTTTAATTATTTAATTTATCGTTTATTAAATTTTTTATTTATAAAAAAAAATATAAAGTTTTTATAATCGGTAAAAATTTTAATTTTATAAATAATTTTATTAAAATAATATTTTTATTTCTGGAATATTTCGATAATTATTATAAATTTTTTATTATAAATTTAATAATTAAATTCGGGTCCGTTAAATTTTTTCGAGAAAAATGTTACCGGGTATAATTTATTATTATTATTTCGTTAATTAAATTATTTTCCGATCGCGTAATCGGACGCGTCGGTTTCGATTTTAAATAATTTATTTAAATTTATTATTTTAAATATTAATTCGTTAATAATTCGTTTTTTTTAATATATCGAAAATTATTTATTCGATTTTTATTTATTAAAATAATAAATCCTTTTTCGTTAAATTCGTTAATAACGTGTTAATTTTTTTAAATTAATAAATAAATATTTAATAATAATTCGCGAGTTTTAAAAAGGATCGTATTTCCGAAATGTTTATTAAGGTTAATTAAGTTTTAATTATTATAATTTTAAAATTTTTTATTCGGATTTTTCTTAAAAATATAACGTATTTTATAAAAGTGTTTTTTTATTAATAAAATTCGCTTTTCTCGCCGTTAATTAATAAATTTATTTTTTATAATTTATTAAATATTATATAAATATATTATTTATATTTTTCGAATATTTTTAAAAAAATAAATATATCGTTAAAATAAATAATTACGAATTTATCGAGGTATTCACGTAATACGTAATTAATTATATTTTAAAAATTTATTAATACGTTAATTAATTTAAAAGGTATAATTAAATATTTATAATATCCGTATTTAATTTTAAAAACGGTTTTTTATTTTTCGCCTTTTTTAATATATATAAATTTATAAACGTTTAATAAATCGAATATAATAAATTATTAAATTCCGTATAATTTATTTTGTAAATCGTTAATTAATAATAACGGGTATCGGTTTTTATTTATATTTTCGTTAAATTTACGAAAATTAATATAAAATTTTTATTTTATTTTCCCGTTTTTATTTTTTTTTAATATAAAAAAGATTAAATATTCTATTTTTAATATTAATAAACGGATATAACCTTTTTTTAAATTTTCGTCGAAATATTTTTTAAATATTTTTTTGTATTTTAATTATAATCGATATATTAATATAAAATGTATTTTTCTTTTTTCAAAAGGTATTTTATAATTAAATTACGTATATTATAATAATTTTGTTTTTAATTTTTTATTAAATAAATTAACGTAATTTTAATATTTTTCGGGTATTATAATATTAATTTTTATTTTAAATTTTTTAATTATTACGTTAATTTAAAATATCTTTTTAAATTCGTTTATAACGCTTTTTCGCGGTTATATAAAAGCGTAATTCTTTTTTAATATATTTTATTAAAATTAATTAATTTTTTAATTAATTTTAAAATTACTCGTTTATAATTAAAGTATTTTTAATATTATATTATATCTCGATATATTTATAATATCGTACGTATAAATAATTAATTTTTATATTAACGGTTTTATTATTATATATAATAAATTTTTTATTTATAATTTTAAATTAATAAAAAGCGTTTTTTTTATAATATATTATATTTATTAACGATTTTTAATAAAATATAGTTTTTTTAAATACCGTTATTAAATAACGCGCGTATCGTTCGTTTTATAATTTTAATTAATATTATTATATATTTATATATTTTATCGTTTATTTTTATAATAATATATAAAGATTTTATTTTTAACCGTTATTATTTTATTATAAACGGTCCGTATCGTTTTTTAATTTTTTATTTTTACGCGTATTTTTACGCTTTTTACGGGGTTTATTAACTTTTTTATATATTATTTTATTTTATAATATTATTATAATATTAATCGTATTTAAAGTTTTTTAAGTTTTTAATTTATAATTTTTAACGTTTTATTTTTATAAAATAACGGAATTTTCGTTTTTATTTATATTTTTTTAATTCTAATTAAAAATTAATATAAAATGTATTTATTTATTTATTTATTTATTATTTTTATAATTTATATTTTTTTATTAATTTAATATATTAATATTATACGTTATTTAAACGCGGGGTATTAAATATTTTATATATTTTTTTATATAATTTAAATCGGATAATTCGGAATTTTATAATATTTTAAAATTTCCTTTTTTTATATTATTTTTTATAAACGTAATTATAAAATCGCGCGTAATTAACGTATTATTTTAATTTTTCGCGTTATATATTATATTATAAATTTACTTTTTTAATTAAAAATTCGATTTTTAATTTCTTTTTACGTTTTTATTATTATTATTATTATATTATTTTTTTAAAATAAAAATTAATTAAATCTTTTAAATCGGATCTTTCGTTTATTATTATATTTTTAAAGTTTTTTTAATATAATTATATTATATTTATATTTTTTAATTAATTTAATTAAATTAAAATTTTAATATATCCTTTTTTATAATATTTAATAAACTTTTTTTAAATTATCGCTTTTTATTTTACGTATTTTAAATATTTATCGTTTATATAATTTTTTTAAACCTTTTATTTAAATAAATATTTAAATAATTAATAAAAGTACGTAATTAAAATAACGTAATTTTAAATATTACGGTAAATTATTATTATTTTACGGATCTCGTTTTTTTTATAAAATTCCGTAATAACTCTTTATCCGTTATAATTAAAAAATAATTTATATTTTAATGTTTTTATAAAATATAAATTATATAATTTATTAATATAAAATATTTACGATAATTTTTTATATTATTTATAATTTAAATATAATTATTCGTTATTTCCGAACCGGAATTTAATAAAATCGTTTTTTTAATTATTTATAATATTATAATAAAATTTATTAAATAAATTACGTAATTCGTTAACGGATAACGGGTATAATCCGGTTATTATTATAACTGTTTTTTATTAAAAATAAATTTTTCGTTCGAATTATTAAAAAATGTTTTCGATATTCGTATTTTAAAATTTATATTTAAATTTTTTAATTAAATTTATATTATTAATAATATTTTATTATATTTTTTTTTTCGGTTTATACGATAAAATAGTTTTTTTTATTATTATTATTAATATCGGTTATATAAAATCCAAATAATTCTCGTTATATTATTATAATAGTTTTATTAATTTTTAAAAAAGTGTTATAATTATTTTTTTTTCGATAAAAAACGTTAATTTATCGGTTATTTTCCGATATAAATTAAAATTTACGTTTTTATTAATATTTATTAACGTAATATCCTTTTTTATTATAATTATAATATATAATATTTACCGTATTTTTATTTTTATAATTTTTATCGTATTTAATTACGCCGAGGTTTATTAATCCGTTATAATATTTATAAAAGGTTTTATTTTATTATTTTTAATTACGTAAAAAGTATCGGTTATTATTATTCCGATAATAGTTTTATCGCGGTTTCCTAATATTTATTTTAATATGTAAAATATATAATTCGTTTTTAAATTCTTATTTTTCGACCTTTTTTTTATATAAACGATTATTAATTTTAACCATTTTTTAACGTAATTATCGAATTTATCGGGTTTATCTTTTTTTAAAATTTCGTTTTTTACGTTTTTTCGTAATTTTATATAAAAAAGTGTTATAAATACATCGTCGTCGTTTTATTCGGTTTTAAATATAATTTATTTAAATTTAAATACGTATTTAATAACCGATCCGTATTATTTAAATTATATAAACCTTCGTTTAATAATATAAATTTCGTTTAAGTTATTAAAAGTTATTTATAAGCGTTTTTTAAATTTATTATAATCGTTAAACACTTTTTATATATCGTTTTTTATCGATTTTCGTTATTATTAAAGTAATTTTTTATAATTAATTTAAATTAATTAAAAGCGTCTTTTTTAAGGAATTCGGCGATATATAAAATTTTATCGGGTTCGGTAATAATAATCCTGTTATAAAAATATAAATAAATTTATATTTAAATAAAATTTTTTTAAATATTTCCGTTTTTCCCGTTATAAAATTAAAAAGGTACGAATTTATAACTTTTATTACCGCTTTTTCGTTATATATTATTAATAATAACGAGTTATATAATAAATTATTCGTTATTATTTTTAACGGTATTAAAGGCTTTTTATAATTACCGTATTATTTTAAAAACGTCGGGTTTTTTTATAAAATTATTTATAAAGTTTCCGTTAAAAGTAAATAATATTATTTTATTTAATAAAAATATCATTTAATTAATTCGAGAATAACGTATTTAAATAAAAATAATTAAAATATAACGAATATATTTTTTAAAATAAACCGTAAAAAAATATAAATATATAAATTTATATTAATAAAAAACGTTAATTTTAAAAGCGGTTATAATTTATAATTTATATATTAAATAAAATATAATAAAAGGGTTTATAAACGAAATTATAAAAATAGTTATTAAAGTTTAATAAGCTTTATTTATAAATAAAATAGATATTTAAATTAATTATTAAAATAATAATTATTTATATAATTAAAAAATCCTTTTTATTATATATATATATTTATTTTTTTCTTAATATTAATTAAATTATTATAATTATAATGATTTTTTATCCCGGATTATTTTAATTTAAAAGTGATTTTTCTTTTAAATTTATTTATAATTCGTCGTACTTTTTTATTTTAATTTATTTATTAAAACCGTAATTTATATTACGTAACCTTTTTTATTTTATTAATTCCGTAGTTTTTTTGTTTTAACGGTTACGCGTTAACCGTTTAATAGGTTTTAATTGTTCCTTTTTAAAGTCGGGGTTTGTAAGGTTATATTTATAATATAAAATAACGTTTTAAAAGTTTTAATTTAAATAAATACGTTTTATTTAAATTAATAATTAAAACCTATTTTAAAAAATTATATAAAATAAAAAAGGTATTTTATTAAAAAACCGTTTTATAAAAATTTAAAAAAAATAAATCGTTAAATATTATATTTAAATATAAATTAATTATATTATTTAATAAAATAATTAAATAAAATTAATAATAATTTTTAATATAATATAAAATTTATTAATAATATTAATAAAATATATTTTAATATTTATATTTTAATTAAAAAATATAAAAAAAGGTTTTATTTTATAAAATATATTTATAATAATAAAATTTAATAAAATAATTTTATATATATTATTAAATATTAAAAAATTAATATATAATTTAAACTTTTTTAATAACGTTTTAATTATTACGGTATTATAAAAAGGATTAAAGTTATATTATAAATTTTATAATATTATAAAAGATTTAAAATTAAAAAAAAAGAAAAAAAAAGCTTTTTTTATAATTATAACGTTTATTATTTATAAATAAAATAAATTAGTTTTTATTTTTTATTATAATAAAGTAATATATAAACGAATAAATTATTTTATTACGTTAATTAATATAATATATAATTTT
>NW_026055283.1:0-7317 GCF_022829205.1 Neoarthrinium moseri
GGAATGCAATATCAGCGGGTCACCATTCACACTGCAGAGTTTGTTACGGCAGCAGAACATGGAATCTTGGTTTGGCACCGCTGATCACAGAAAACGTCGCCTTGAAGCAAGCTACGAGGGTGGTCGGGGGAAGAGAGCTCGATTCTGCTAATCATGAAAGCAGGATGGCAGTTGCAACGCCAAAAGCGGGAAATATGTTGACTGACATGTTTCAAGAATGAAAATAGTAGACAGAAAGAGAAATAGAACATCCGCCACGAAGAGGAACAGAAACAAGAACTGGAGGGGCAACGCGATTGCAAGGAAATAATTGATTAGAATGGCTTATGTTTTCTATCTTTCTTGCTGGAGTCTATTTGACGCACTTATTGTACATATATTATAGTCATTGCTATAATTTAGCGCTGTGTGTGTGTGTGTGCTGTTCCCTGACGAGCAGCTCTACGCGACCACGCACTGCATACGTTGAAACTTTGCTTCATGCACTCCAATAAAACATTGTTATTAAGCTGCACCTGGCCGGCTTGCTCAATCCGACGAGCGACCGGTGCAGGACAGCCACGTAGGAACTCCTTCACATAGCGACCCTTATCAACAGGGGCAATGTTGGAGAGGTGCTTGTAGAGTACCTGATAAGACGGGAAGAATTTTGGGTTTCTTCTCAGCAGATCATATATCTGACAAGGTGCAGCTCCCCATACTCGAGTCATGAGCGACGCGATGTCGCGGATTGTGCTCAGTGGCGGCTCAGCGTGGTGTTGTAACAATAGCTCCGCTAGCGTGGGTCTGCCGTGTTTGGTGCAAAGTGCCCAGTCCAAGGCCGACATGCCCTGCCGGTCCCGTTCGTTGACGTTAAGTAGTGGACTTGCCATGAGATGTGCTGCTTCCCATTCTCTTTTCATCCGGATAAGCCGGATGAGGAGCGGCTGGCTCTCGTTGTTATAGGTGATCAACATATTTGGGTCGCCGCCTTCCTCCAGGAGCCTTGCAATAACCGCCTTTCGTTGTCCATTCGTTCCTTGCGGGTAGTCTTGGGGCGTGAAGCAGGCGCAAGACAGTGGCTTTGTTGGCTGGCGGCCCTGCTGATCCAGCATTACCTCCATCTTCCCGCCTGCGTCTGCTCCAGAATTGAGGAGCTCCATCACAAGATCCCATCGATGAACCATAATCGCGATGCTAAGTGGGCTCAGGTACTGTGCTTGGCAGATCGTTGGCTTGTTCACATCCGCGCCGAGGCGGATCAAGCTCCCTAACAATTTCTTACCGACTCGAGGAGATGACAATGCGTAGATCAACGGCGTATCGCCTCGGTCGTCCGGCTGATTGATGTCGAATCCGTAGTGCTGCACGAGACGTTTGAGCATTTCAAGGAGGCCCCCAGCAGCGGCCAGATGAAGCGCTGTTATGCCAGATTTGACAGCGGTCGGGGGCGCACCATGATCCAGTAGTTCCATTGCCACCTTTTGTCTCCTATAAACAAGAGCGACGAAGAGAGCAGTCCAATGTGGTAATATTTGCTCCGATACTGCGTCTGAGGATCGAATATCGATGATTCCAATCTCATCTTTATAATGGAGTAACCAGTTGAAGATTTTGGTATGATTCTGCAACAAAGCCGAAGCTAGTAGAGTTATCTCTGAAGACCTGCTGACCCTACAAGACATTCCAAAAACATCATCGCTGCGGCGCGGCCGGACGTTCCAGATCTCTTGAATGTCTGCGATCTGCAAGCTGACGTTGGATTTTCTGCATCGATCCAAGAACAGCATAGAGAAGGTTTCTCCATAATTACATTGCATCGCGAAACGGACCGACGCACTTCCTCGGTGAATAAGGCCGTAGGCTGTGGCATTTCGCAATTTGGCAGAGGAACAAAATAAGGAGAACTGATTCGGCAACGGCAGGAGTGAGGAGATCATCTGAAGGATCTCGAGTGGCAGGGTTTCCAATGACACCATCGTAGGGATTAGGTATGGACAGATTCGAGTTCAACGGCAGATGTCCGAGAAGATGGTAAGTGATGAGACAGGTCAAGGGAAAGTATGCGACTCGAACTTCTAGAACTATCTGCAATGCGGATGCGCTAAGGCCATCGCGTGGAAGTGGAACGAATCTGCCTTGGAAGATGTCCTGTTCTAATGTAGGTGCCCCTACCTTGGACCAAAAGGGGCCATTGCTCAACAAAATGTGGGAAACAACAAGTGCCGTCATGGTACGTCACCCGGAAAAAGCATCTCATACGTCCACTTTTCTTTGACTATACAGTTCTGTACGTCAGGAACTAGGGCTTGAACGACATGGCCGCCCAAGAACCAACCATGATAGCAGGGTTTCGGGATCGCCGACCAAAATAGACCATACGGTAGCCTTGGAGGATTTCAACCTTGGACACAGCTCATGGGCGAGTCATTCAAGTGTTATCCGTGCTGACCATGTGATAAATCATCCCTTGAACTTGACTAATCATGTTTAAAGAACGAGACGCAAGATATCACATCTCACATATTGCTCATTGCAGGGTTGCGAGAAAGCCTGGTCATGTTAGCAAGTAGGCTAGTACACACCGGAGAAGGGGACTTGGATGTACGATTATGTGCTTTCCTGGTGCCGTGTATCGTTTGGAAAAGAGTTAGCGGCGAGGCCCGTCCATGTGATTGTGGACGAAATTCGCCATTTTTAGGGGCTGTGGCGGTTACAGGCTCCATATGGCGTCCTCAGTTGACCTTGTATGAACAACACATTATATTGTAACGAAACGTGTATGCGCTTATTTGGCTATTCTCTTGCCCAGGCACCTAAACTCCGGTGGGCAAACCTACAAGGCAAGTCCAATCAACGTGTAAAACGGCAGGGGTTTAGGAGCGAAGTCCAGGTGACGGCCATGAACTTGTCTCTTTTTAGAGAAAGCCAACGCACAGATAGAATGAGTGGAAAGGTCGATGCGCAAGACACTAGCACCCATCCTTGATGTACAGGGATGGCTCCCCTTATTCTATGGACAGCAGCCTTAATTAAGTACAGGTCCCGGATGAGCTCCAAGTTTCTCTTATAAAAGCCTGCGTAGGGCGGTAGTCTGTCGCTTCCGTTTTATTTTTCCTTCTGACCTACTTACCCACGTAGCCACTGGTGCCTGGCTCCCTTGCCTACTCAATCATTCTTCTGCTCACCTTCTTTCCCATGGACGTACCAGTGTGGATCCTGGCTTCTATCATGCTCCCCAGACGTCCCACGGTTGAGTTGCGCCAGGACCCAACCTACTTCAAAGATGAGCTCATCCCCGAAATCATTCACATTGAAGGCTATATTGAGCGTGTCGACAAAGCGAGCAAGCAAGCCATCTTCAAGCTTACGCCTTGTTCAATCAACGCTCTCATTCAATACCACAGAGCGGTCCATTGTCTCGACGGCGAGGCCGATGAGTCGAAGAGGACCCACGCCGCAGAGATTCACAAATTATTCATGCAGTCAATACACCACTTCTCCCACAGTGCCTCTGTGCTGGAGGAAATGGAGGCAGATGGTACAGGTGAGCTGCCCTGTAAGGAGAGTGAAGACGTCAAAGTCCGAATTTGGAGACTGGCATTCAGTGTGTGGCCTGCGGGGTGGACAAGGCGGGAATAACAAGCCAAGATTATTGCAACTTCGGTCATTCCCATATGTATAGGCTATTAGCATACAGGCAGCGCATCTGGAGTCATCAAATCCCAGACAATACCGCTATCAGAATTACAGTTGTAGATCTATAGTATAGATACACAAGAACCATTCAGGTAGTAGATTTCACCATCCTGAAATATCACATCCAACTTGCTCAATGAGTGATCACTACTGCCACTTCCCCTACCATTCAAACTCAAATAGATATAGGGCAGTCACGTCTAACTTACGGTCTTAACCACCCCAAGTGCCAAGTGCAAATAATGCCGACACACCAGTATTCGAGAACCTGCAAAACACCACCCAAGCTTAATGGTACCATCTACGGAAATGGTACAAGAAACAAACATGGTTATTCATCGTGCGCTTCTCCGGTCCTTACTTTGGCGGGACAAACACCGACGTTTTTCGTCACTAACAGCAACGGTTCCGTCCAGGCTAGTGTAAAAACGGTAGATAGATTGGTGATGACAATCTCTTTTCAACGTACACTGGACGCACTTTGTGGGTGTTCAACGGCACAATTGCAATCACATTCAGCAGCTATTGGCCGGGGCAAATTTCCGGGGCAACTAGTGTGGTGCCCAAAGATTTCAAAATGTCCAAGTCGGATAGATTCATTCCCCGGCCGCCCGTTGACCGGAAGATCCAAGCCCATGAGCTAGTATTTAGATAGCTATATCTCGTGTTATATCCCATACCACCCTCTCTCATCACTTCGCTCTTCGCATTCTGGTACAAGCACAGCATGGAAATTACAGTGAAGGAGTGCATGATTGAGGCAGCCAGGAATACGTCTACTAGACTTGAGGTGAACGGTCGGACAGTGATTTGAAAAATTGCAGCGTGCCATGCCAGTTGCCAACATGGGGATAACCGGTACAGTTGTCCTTTCAATTAATAGAGCAATATCTGAATCACAGCTCATTGATGCAAATAGGCGATGAGTACAGACGAATCTTCCACTCGAACGCCACACCACATGGGCAGACTGACTCTGAAATCATCAATACAGAAGATGCTCCGCTTACGCATACCCAAACCAGAGGCAAAACAGTATCTTGTGAAGAGGCGTTTTTCGAAATCCGAAAGCTTTGTGGATATAGACGGTTATCTAACGGTGAAATTGAGGTGTTGGTTGAGTGGGCGGGTTTTCCTGCAGAAGACAAGACATTTGAGCCTGAAGAAATCATTCAGGAAGATGCCCCAGAGGCTTTGTATGAATTCTGGAATAACCATACACAGTTTCCTGAGGGCCGTAGCCACGAGCTATTTGTCAGGCACAAATATCCAGAGGAATACTTTGTGTTCAAGATACTGAAGCACCGAATGGAAGGCGGGAGGTCTGAATTGTTGATTCAGTGGGTTGGGTATTCTGAGAAGTCATGTGACACCACTTGGGAGAGCGAGCGGAAAGTCAGGGAACTAGCGAACGATTTAGTTGAAGAGTTCTGGAGCAAATCTGGGAATAGATTTTGAGGTCTTCTTGACAATGGCCTTCAAGGAGTAGTTCCAAGTTTCAGCTTAGCATTACATTTTGGCAACCAATTCCATGCAAGACCTCCGAACACAATAATTTGCGAAAGAACAAACTTCACCTAGTGATCGGCCATAAAGCTACAGTGTTGTAAAAGGAAGCATATCCTTGATTTTACTTCATTCGGACGACAAACGATTACCAGAACCGTTGAAAATGTTATCGACTCCTGTTTGTGGCACAATCATATAGGGTAATGCCTTGAATACAAGCTCTTCGTAGCCACTTTCCAGTGCAGCCCAGGAAAACGTTACTACCAATGAAACCCAAGACCGCGCGGGAACAGGCTGCGAGGTCGGAGAACAAGAGGAAGCGGAAAGTCAGGTGCTAGTGTAATCGGTTATTCCTGGTATGTGGTCGCGCAGGTCACAGCAGCTCAGTACCTGTACCTGACCTCTGCCGTTCTTGCCGGACTTTGAAGCCGAAGACTTAGGCTGGTCCGGTTTCCGGTGCTAGCGGGGCATGATCTGGCGCAGGTGCGCAAGGTTGCTTGCAGCTGATTACAGCCATCGGGGCGCCGTCGGCCGGCAACTTGAGCCACAAGTCCTGCGGGCCGCAATTCGACTTCAGGTTGTGGCAGGAAGTCGACGTCCAAAGCGAAGCGCTTTTGGGTCACTCTGCAAATGGACCGATCTTATTTCAGGACGTGTCTCCTTCTGTCTCTTGATGCGCGAGAAGTCATGGGCAATTCTGGCCACCAATGCTTGGGCCGCGGTAGTCGACAGAAGTGTCCTTGGGCATGCAACGCGACGTGGAGCGGGTCTTGACAGGCAGCTTAAGCATAGGAAATGGAGCATTTCGGGAAGCGTCTTGTGACTGTTTGTTAAGAGCACGGCCGCCAGCGATGATAGACCACTCTACTACTGCGCGTTTGATAAGTATTATGGGAAGAAGACACAATAGTCTATTTTCCATGTGGCCGTCTAGATCTGGCTGTCCTGAGCGCAAAGGTTGGTCCCAGGCCCGCATCTTCGAAAAAGTGAGTACGCATGATGAGGACGTTTAGCTGGTCACCAGAAGCCATTTTGTGGGGGATGCGATCCAGCGATGAATAGAACGGGTCCACTTATTGGGAGTTGGAAGTCCGTTATGATTGGAGTATCTAGAAACATCTGCCAAGAGGAACAGTGGAGTGTCAAAAAAACGACCCCACTGTTCCAGGTTTCTGATTAGTTGAGACCACACCATGCTCAGGGTACGAAGAGTAGATATGCCACTAATAACCCAAATAACCCAGCAACTGGGAAATGCCGACCTCATTTCAGGACGCGTCCCTTTCTGTTCATTTGTAGATGTACTGGCCTGCTTGGACGCGCGAGTATAATGGACATTTCTGGCCACCAGTGCTTCGGCCGCGTTAGCAGAAGTGTCCTTGGGCTTCACGAGACTGACTCCAACGTTTGCAACACGATGTGGAGCTAGTCATGCCAGACAGGCAGAACAGGAAATGCG
Source organism: Neoarthrinium moseri (assembly GCF_022829205.1). NCBI lineage: Eukaryota > Fungi > Ascomycota > Sordariomycetes > Amphisphaeriales > Apiosporaceae > Neoarthrinium > Neoarthrinium moseri. The sequence continues at coordinate 6,647 of NW_026055283.1, forward strand.
GGCATTTCGGAAAACGTCTTGTGACCCGCTGAGACGATTCGAAGCGAGGCTACAGATGCCAGATTACGTATTACTGTTAAGCCCCAAGCTCGATCCTTTCAAAAATGAGTGATACTGGCAGAATCCAAGATATTGAGGTAGGCAATGTATATGATATGGTGCTCGGCAACATGTTGATAAGTAGGAGCCAGCACAGGTTGCTACAGACTAGGTCAAAGGGGGCCGAGGCTCCAAGCCCATGAGGGCAGCTACTAAGTTCCTTTGCGTATGCCCACCGCTAGTCTTCTTACTATCCTTGGTTTCGCGATTTAAACCCACGAAAGGTCCACGCTTTTGACGCCTTGGATTTCTGCTGCTCTTGTTTTTGGCCTTCTTCAAAGGTCCATTCTAAAGCCCACCATCCAGGGCATACATCATCCGCTGCAGATGACTCAGCATGAACGGCCCTGCCAACCCTACCGTCGTGACCATCTCCCGTAATCCTATGACTTCCACCATGCGCCCCATCTTGCTTTGTAGTATCGGTCTTGGCCTGCCGCATAGTTTGGGAAAAGAGTAGAAGAGATATAATCAAGTGCTTTAACGAGCCAGTGGCAGCCTTTTTGCGCTGTCGATTTTATTAAGGTGAGCTCCTATCTGAAATAGAGGTTTGGGGTTTAGTGATGATATGT